>NW_009922411.1:21055-24533 GCF_000696875.1 Nestor notabilis
TATATCTGGATTTAGATGACCTTAAATTACAAGAGCACTTGTGTCAGCCCATTCTGTAGACATGGATTAGAAGTTGTTTGTGTTTAATTTGAAGGATTATTTCTTCCCTCTCTTTCTTTATGTCACACTTTGGGAGCACATTGCTCAGCTGACCTACCAAAAACATTTGAATTTCCCAGTACTTCTGCACCTTATCTGCTAAGGGCCTAGTCTTTTGCAGCACAGAGGTGACAGTGCAAAGTCCCTTTGTCACTAAAGCACTGTGAGGATTAAGTGAGCCTGCAGAAGGACATAGGCCTTGTGTTGTCTATCTACAGCCAAGTAAACTGTCCCAGTTGTCTGACACTACCCACTGCACATTCCCACACAACCTGTGTCCCTATCCTGTTGAAAGACTGTTCCCTCCCCTTAGAAATATTCTGTGTGTGTTGTACGGGTGATACTTACTTTTAATGCATGAATAACAGAAGGAAATCTCTTAACAATCTTTAACTGTTGTGTATTCTCATCTTTTCTTCTCCCCACACCATCTCACCTGTGTTCACCTTCCTTTGTTTGTGTTACGTCTATTTTAGATTGTAAGCTCCTCAAGGCAGGGAACTGATGCTTCTCAACTGTCTGTAAAGCACCTTTTACAACTGTGGTGCTCTTTGAAATACTGAATAATAATAAATATTAGAATCTATTCCCAATGAGTTAAAAGTTTTATTTGTTTTTAATGTTTTAGCCACAGCAAGGGCGGCAGGCCCCTGTGACACCATGTAAGGAAGGTGCTCAGAGGACTGGGGGTGACAATGTAAGAACCTGTGTGCTGACGGGCAAGCAGGGCTGCTGTCTGTCTGGCCTTCAGTGTTTGACTGCTCTTGTGGACTGCTGTTGCCGATGTTAACCTGTACAACCATCCTTCATTGCTTTCTCTCTCTGTTGTCTTTGATAGCAGCGTTCCCCTTATCAATTCCCTCATCATCACTCCCGTCTGATCTCCTCTCCGAGCAACTTTGAGCACATCTACCACATGACTGTTAATTCAGCCGAAAAATTCCTCTCTTACGATTCCATAAACCCTGCATTTTCCCCGCCTCCACGCTCTGTCCTCGGTACTCCAGACTTTATGACTCGGAGGGTATGAACGGCTGAGTCAGGTGTTCACTTTACTAACACTGTGTGGTTTTCCTTTGCCTGGCTATTAACATGGGAGAAAACCCCTTGTAAGCAGTTTCCTTCACCCCTTAACTTTCTTGTGACCCAGATGATTTATTTTCTGCTATCAGCTATGGTCTTCCCACAGCTCTGACATGCCAGGAACCAGATATACTTCATGGCTTTAGAAAAAAGAAGCGTGTAACAACTGGCCTGAACCTTTTGCTATGAAAACAGCATTTTCAATCACCAGAAAGGACGTGGGAATTTGGAATGATTAAGTCCCGTGTTCCACAGTGTTCATCCTCCAGCAGTCAGTAGCAGGATGCCGTGGATCAGGTTGCATTAGGAGAAGGTTTTGGATCTGTCTCTGTTGGACCAAACTTTCAAACTGCTTGTTTATGAGGAAATCATGTGGAATGCAAGAATTCTTACACAGCTCTGCACACTGGGATTGGGAGAGACAGACACAGGTTGTGCCTCAGACAGTTCCTAGGTTAAAGTAAATAAGTGGAATCAGACCATGTACAAGCAAGATCAGAAATCAAAGGTGATGGCAACTTGCTGATGTAGATCCTCTTAATCGTAGTAGTTTTAAGCAGGGCCTGAGGTAGGATGCTGTTCTGTGAATATCCTTCCAGTTGGAATGTAAACCGGGGGGATGGAAGTGGTCTTTTCTTTCTTTCATGTATTGTGCATCGTGGTCTGACTCCGTGGGGGTTGCTAGGTCCTGCAGAGGTACAAGCCGTGCTCAAACAGGCACACAAGTACACGCTGTGCATTGTGAACCATGCCGTGGCCTGCTTGGGGCTGATAAATCAGGAGTGATCAGTGAGGTAGATGGACGTGATGGTTGCTCAGGGTTTGTCTGGGTCTAAGCTGTGTCTGTTGCTGTAATGGAAACTCGGCTGTTGATTTCTGTGGCATTTGGACACCCTTCAGACAGGCACGGCAAACCTTCACTGCCAGGCTGCTTTCAGTGCCTTTTAGTTGCTGTTCTGGATCCCTATCACCAGGGAGGGTTTTGGATACATACCTGCATACAACACTGCAGAGAATTTAAAAACACAGGAGGAAAATCAACTGCTTTCATATGGCTCCAAACCAGATCTGCACAGCTTTGACTGGTCACGTGCATGGTCGTGTCTCACTGTTGTGAAGGCCCAGTCCCAACTATTAATATTCAAAAGGGAAGTTGCAGTGTTTTGGGATGAGGGGTCTGCATCCATCCTGGCTGTTTTGGTAGGAGAAGAGATGCAAACACACAAGAGGAATGAGGAATAGTTGTTTTTAAGCTGAACTGAAAGTTGTTTCTGTCTTAGAGGGTCATCATAAGGGCTCCCTGGAGTTCAGTTCTGGTTTTAACAGGCGTTTTTTAATGGAACTGTACAATTTCCTGTGCTTGATATGCAGTGGTGTATCACTGGACTGTGACCCACCCTCTGCCTTCCCTTGCTCTTGTGAGTAGTCTCCCTGGGATCAGTACAGAGTGACCTCTGGTGTTTCAGACAATAACTATTCATTTTTGCCTGAGGAGCACCCTTCATCCTAATGCTGCAGCCTACCAGCATCAGTTAGAGAAAAAGAAGTAAAGTGGAGTGTAGACATCTTGTGTCTTTTGGTTCCTTAGAGCATTAGAGGTCTAGTCTTGTATGAAGAAAAGTGTTTGTCTCCTTTGTGGCTTGAGCATAGGGATGCTGTAAGCTGTATGGAAAGCAAGGCTGTATTGGTTTCGTGTCTCTCCATCCTCCCTTTTGTGTTTGGAGATGTTAGTGTAAGAAGGGTAGCACCCCTCCAAGGGGACTGTGGTCCTACATTCAGGTGGGATATTGGAACCAAAGCAGTATGGAATTCACAGGGGAATTGGAAAATGACTCGTTAAAAGTAGGCTTTTAGATTCTGTTCTATTATATCATGGAAGAATTAAAAGCCCAGGTTTATAATGTCATGAACAGAACACTACTTCAAAACAAAAACCCCCGAACACCAAGCAGCAGCACGATGGACAGAGAAACAGGGGCCAGTGATATTCTGTAGGTGGTGTAACTGTTCAGTCGGACCCTGTACGTGTGTGTTCTGGCCCCACTGCCTGAGGAGGCAGCGTGGGAGCAGCGAGTGTGGGTGCTGGAGCTGGGGCTCAGCACCGCTGCAGAGCTGTGAGCAGTGACTGCACATACACAGCTCCACAGCACCTCCATTCTGAGACTGGGAATGGGATGCACTGAACTGGAGCTGGGTCTTCCACCCTATTTCACAGTGACTAACTTTGCTCAGCAAGCAGCTTCTCTGCTGCTGATTGTCTTTTTACTTCTTTTACCTTTCTCCATTTGGTTCAGCA
>NW_009922411.1:24558-75770 GCF_000696875.1 Nestor notabilis
AGTGGGGTTTAATTTCCCTGCTAGGATTTGAATTGTTGCTCTACATGAGGGGTTTTTGTCTCTCTAAGTAAAGCAAGCTCAGGTCTCTTTTTTTTTTTCCCCCCTTTCTTCTTAACTTGCTGCATTTTGCTGCTTTATAACTACCGCAAATAACCACCATTTATTTTGACTTGAATCCCCTCCCTGCATCACGTGCATCTATCAGTTCCAGGGGGTTTGATCCAAAATGCCAGGCTCGCTGGCATGTGCTTATTTCATTTGTAGACCAAAGAACAATGAAAGATTTGCTTTGTGGAGAAACTTTCTATGAGGAATTACATGGACTTTGCAAACTGAGGACATGAAAAATGATCATCATTAGAATACACTGTTAGAATAAATGAGTCAAGGGGGAGAATCAAATAAGCAAGAGTCAGCAGTATAATGCCACAAATGATTTAAGGGTCATTAAACCTTTAAGTGTAAGTCCTCATTGAGGATAGGGCAGCAGTGGATGAGGGGAGAATCAAGCAGGGCTGTTCGTTGGTAGGTCTCTGATTCTCTTCTGTTGGTGTTTGAGAGAGAGCTGGGAGCAGGAGAAGAGATTTTAATTCTTGTTTGTTGCATGTTAAAAATCAGCCCTTCTAGCCCACTGGGAGAATGAGAAGCAAAGGGTTGACTGTGAGAGCAAAGGGGTCTGTTACAGCAGTGACTCTAAGGGAATCAGCATAAGACTGGATTTGACAGCAGGTTGGTAACAGCTGTCTGGTGAATCTGAACTGTATAAAATCTGTTCACTGCAGTATAAAATCTGTTCATTCTCTATTTAATTATCCATTTTAAAATACAGATAGAGAAATGGGTAGTAGCTATGGGACTCTGAGAATACCCTCGTGGAGAGATGGGCTCTTTGTTGTGGTCTGAATTTTCCATAACATCCTAGCTTGAAAAGCCATTGTAATTCCAACAGTTGTTTTATGTGTGGTTACTTTATCTCAGAGTGAGCATGGGGAAATAATTACACAGAAGTAGGAAGAAATTAACGGTTGGAAAGGAGTGCGAAGTGGAAATAAAGTAATGCTCAGAGCCACCTGCAGTTCTTTTCACATTCTGCATCTGTAAAGGTTCCCTAAACCTAATTCTAGTTACTGCTAGTGAGTTAATAGCACAAGTCATGTTAGGAGCAGGATGAAGTCTCATATTTAGCCAGAGATTAAATGATAGGCATGGGCATTAGAAAGTGTCTCTGGGCTAAGGAGCCAGCTCATATACAGAGAGATGGGCTGAATAAGCTGAGAAGCCTTTTCCCCTACTGTCAGCTGTAAATTAACAGAAGCAGAGATAAAATCTCCCAGAACTTCAACTACTGCCTTGCCTTCTTTTAAAGACAACTTAAGGAAACTATTGTATCCAAGTAGAGAAATTGTTTTCTCTCTTCCCTCAGTAAAAGACCACTTCAGTAACTTACCAGTTTAGAAAATCACACTGGAACACTGGGGATGCAAAACAGGAGCAGTAATGAAAAACATGTAGAAAACCAGCAGCAGGTGCTCTGGTCACCTTCTTTGAGCAGGCTGGAAACAGGAGGCTGATTCTCACTTTGGCTCAACTGGTATAGGTCTGGAGTAATGCTGTTAATACCTTTTGAATTACAGAAGTAATTGAAATACAGATTGATCCACTAATGTGTTTGTAACTCATAGGCACTAGGGATTAACATGGTTATTAAATAAAGTTACGCATGCGTGGCACAAATGATGAAAGACAGTTTAATAAGATCCTTGGAAGCTTGTGATCAGAAAGAATGCATTATGCGAGATAACTTGAATACATCTCTAGCAGCTTAATTAGCCTGGCAACACCATCCTTTCAAGGAAACCCTTGAATTATTAGCATACTCTTCCAGTTGTGTGCATATGTCCATGTAATTCAGCACTTCACTGTCGCGTTGCGTGTGCTTCAGTCTCTGCACTAAACTGCAGAACGTTATTTTGCCAGTTTTGCTGACTTGCTGCCCAGATAATTCAGCTCTGGTAAGGTTGGGGCTCTCATGGATTTTGGGGCCTTACTTCTTAACATCCGAGCTTGTGCCAGCAGTCAATAAGTAAACGTGTCGTTGTGTGTGTCTGCATTGCAGAATCTTCGGCCTCAGGAAAGCCGGACCGTGTTCAGTGGCTCTGTCAGCATCCCATCTATCACCAAATCCCGCCCGGAACCAGGACGATCGATGAGCGCGAGCAGTGGGTTAGCAGCACGTAAGCAAACAGAACCGTGTCACTTTGGGGTCTGTGCACAAGTATTTTAGGGAGAGGGCTACTTGCATTTGCTTCTGTCTATACTGTCACTAGTCGGGATTTTCAGAAGCCATGGCTGGCTGTGTTCCTGTTCAGGGCAAGCACAGTGTTTCAGTCTTGCTTTCAGAGGAGCACGTGAATAAGCAGCTGGCACTTTTGAGAGTCCCACATTTGTAATTTGTCAATTTTTTAATACATCAGAATTAAAATTACTGTCTTACCCTTGGGACTACGCTGGTGCTATTTAAGTGTTCTAAATCAGGGGCGAGTTGTTTGCAAGCTCCTTGGTTATTAACTTGGGTGCTGAACCATATTGGAGCTCTCGAGGCCCGTCTTGCTGCTGGTGCAAAGAGAAAGCAATAGAAAACTGGCAGCTGCTAAGAAGAGTTGCATTGCATTAGAAACAGCTTTCCTAGCACTGCCGTGCTGCCTGTGTGTGCCAGAGTCAGCACAGTGACTTGTGCAGAGACCGGGCAAGAGACTGTGTTATGGACACATGAAAACAGAGGCAGGACTAGTGTCCTGACTCCCCTAGGGTTTTCCCCCTCCCTGTACCACAGGCCGTGTTTGCTGCACGTTGCCAACTGCTTTGCAGAGAACGCGTGTCTGCTGCAGTCTGTACCTGCTGGTACAACTCACTCCTTAAGAAAGAGGCCACTAGAACTAGGCTGCTACCACAGCAGTGTCTCTGTCAGGAACATAGTGTCTGTGTCTGTGCTGCGTAAAGTGTGCTAATGCAGACATGCCAAGGGAAGGACCAGAGTCCCTACGAAAAACTGCAGTTGACAAAGCCCACATAAGCTTCAAGCCACAAGCTGAACATCTTGGGCTGTGCTGGAGGGAAGCAGAACTAACCAGAGAAAGAGTTAACAAATACCTGGTACACTGAGCACGTGTCCATAACCCAGTTTAATTCCTCTGCATGTTCTAGGATCGTCTGCACAAAACGGCAGTGCTCTGCGGAGGGAATTCTCAGGAGGTAGCTATGGAGCAAAGCGTCAGCCTATGGCATCACCCTCGGATGGTTCCTTATCCTCGGGAGGGCTGGAACAAGGCAGCGATGCACCAACAAGGGACTATGAGCGAGAGGTGAGTGACAAGAGGAGAAAATTTAGGTGTGTTGGTGAAGATGGGGAAGTTAAATTCTGTCCTGGGTTTGGCTGTAAGGTTGGGACTTGTTGACAATGAAGATTTGGAATTCTTGTATTTCGAGCTATCTGGACAAAAGACTTTGGTCAAACCGTGTCAGCTCTGGTCCTGGTATTTAACATGCAGAAAATGTTCTTTGCATTCCTCACCTGGAGGCACGTGCGTAGTGAGGCTTCCAAAAATCCTGGCCCAGCAGATAGTGACCTATCCCAGCTTGAAGTGATGATACTCCTTCTGCCCTTTATTTGCAAAGACGCTTAAGCTATCTCAGCAACCATTTCACTGGAGATGTTTTGTACTCAAAGTGCCTGAAGTTAACAAAGTAACTTAAGAATTAATTATAATAATTTTAATTTTGAGCACAAACTGGATTTAGTAGTTTATATTCTGTGCAGAACAAGACTATCATCATGATAGGACTGCAGTCCTGCCTAGTGCTAAACTCAGTCCCTCAACCGAGAATATTTTGGGAGGGGTCAGTCTCAAGTTGGGCAGCAAAACTTCCCCAGCCCATTTTCTTACCGAGGAGTGAGAAAACTGCAGATCCCACAGGCTTTTCATGGTACCAAATATATCCTTCCAGTTGAAGCTGGAAGGCAACTGTCAACTGAAACTCAAGCTCAGACATAGCTGCATTCTGCTGTACTCTGGAAGATTTAACTGGAGTAACTTGATAGGATGCTTTGAATTAATATCCTGGGAGTGCCAGTGAAGAGGTAGCTGTGATTAAGCTCATACCACAAAGATTTCTCAGTTTAGTGCAGGAGCATCTCAGATCATAATCTGTGAAAAGGCAAGAACCATCACTGTAGCTTCACCAGCAACCTGAAGTTGCACTCTGCTGACCAAGAGACCCTCAGCAACATGCAGGTGCAGGAATCCCACAGGTCCCGTATCCCTCTGTTGTGCCTGCTGAAAGCAGAGTGATCTGACCACTTCTCTTCAGACTCCCCAGACCAGGAAATCCTGAGCAAAAAAAATTCCTCAATGTTTTTGGACACAAGCAAAGTACGTGTTGAATCCAGTCACGTGTTGCTCAGACACCCTGAGTCACTCTCAAACTTGCTATCCTGACACTTACTGGTGGTGTTCTGTGTCTTTGGGCTGCAGGACTCTGACTCTCCGAGACACTCTACTGCATCGAACAGCTCCAACCTCAGCAGCCCTCCCAGCCCCGTTTCTCCTCACAAGACCAAGAGCCTCTCCCTGGAGAGCTCTGACCACGTGAGTTGGGACTCATGAACTGCTTCAGCATTCAGATTTGACATCACAGCAGCTTGCTGTCCCCATGGCTGTCCCCTTCACTTGTTCCAGTTCTCGCCTTCATCATCCTAACCCTCCCCATTCCCTGTCTGAAAGTGATCTGGGAGTGGGGTACAGAGGAAGGTAAAAGCTGGTCGTCTTCAGCACCGTTCAGCACTGCCTCACCCTCCCTTCCCCAGATTTGACAGCAGCAAACGAGCAAAGCTAGGGTGTTGGTAAATATCAGATGCTGTAGATTTGTATTAGTATTGGTTTCCTTTTTGTGGTTACAGCTGCTTCATTTTTAAAGATATATTTATCCCACCCCCTTTCCACTTCCCAAAAAGTAGCTTAAGTAGACCAGACCAGTATCAACAAGAGAAAATTCAGAGGGATTTTGTTTTCATGCAGTAGCTCATTGTACTGTACAAAAGTAGCACAGAGACCCCTTCCCCTGCATGGGGAATGATCAGTATGTCAGAGGCACATAAAAGCTTTCAGCCACCACGTTTGAATGTCAATCTGATTGTCGCCAGCAAATCCTTATTGATTAAAATGATGCATATTTTACTACAGTACAGAGTTTAAATAAATAGGCAGATGTTAGATTAAAATACGTATGTATATATTCAAAGAAAAAAAAAGCATTGTGTATGCAGCAGAAGATGGATGCTTATTTAAGAGAGCCTTTAATTTAAGATTTGTGTTGTCCCTGTTTTCATGCTTGGTAATATACAGACTTGGAGGCCTGGCCTAAAACCTTTTGCAGGACAGAGATCCCTTTTCCGCAGCACTCGCTGCACTGTAGGAGAGGTCCCTGCAGTGCTTTCACATTTCTTTCCTTCTGGCAGTAGCATAACTGAAGCTGTAATTCCTACTTTCATGTTAATCCTCATTCTTTGCAAAAATGACAATTGGGAAGCAACCCCCTGTCCCAACAACCAGGACCACTGGTCAGCCAGTGGCTGCCCTGGTTTCTAGTGTGCTAGCTGTGCAGCTGAGGAACCTTACAGCATGCTACAGGAGAGAGCCTTAAGGCAGCAAGGGAGTTCAGTGCAGCAGGATTCAACAGGAAGACTTGTTTCCCTGGGTCAGCCTTTGGCCAGGTTTAACCTGGAAGGGAGCAGTCTTCCACATCTCCTTGACCATCCTTAACCAGAAAACTGTTACTGGCATTACCAAATACTAGTTTTTAACACACATCAGCCAAATGAGTGCCCTTAGCCCAAAGCTAGCCCTGGCTAGCTACGCTGTCACTGTAGCAACCAAGAACCTTGAAGACTGACCTCAGACTGTTCACACTGTGGTAGTCAAAGATGCCTAGTCACCCACAACTGCCATGCTGGCAACGTTGGTTTTCCTCTCCCTCCCTCCCCCCCTGTGCTGTGGGTTTGTGCAATTGGCAGTTGTTTCTATGTGCTCATCTGCTGTTTGGTTCCAATAGCAGGTCAGGTTGGAGGGCAGAAAGTATTGCAGTGGAAGACAGAGCCCACTGAAGCTGGTCGTGCAGTCAACAGCATAAAGTGAGAGACTGATGTACAAATGGATGGTTAAGAGGAAGATGTCTCTTTAATTAGCAAGGCAGATGTGTGTGTTTAGATAAGCCTCTCCATAGTATTGTTGCTGGCTTTATACTATGATCATACTCAAACACATAAGGGCTTTTTGTAATTAGAATACCAGTTTTTGTGGGTTTTGGAAACTTGTTATGGCTCTTACTAAACCATTCCATATTCTTGCAGTCAGCAGTATGTAGTGTTTCACCCACATAGAGATGTCTGGAGTTCTCCAGTTTCTGTCTTCCCTGATAGAAGCTCTAGGTAAGTTCAAACCATGTACAGCAATTTCCAGGTATGATCTAAATGTGAAAGAGGGAATGAGACACAGATTATCTAATCCATTTAATCATGCTGGGTCTCCTAGGTAAGATTTCTCTTTCACTTTGAATCAAGAGGCTTGTCCAAGTTTCAGCTTATTAAAAGTTATTTTGGGACAGGGATTCAAGAAGTTTGTTTAAAACCATCATGTCAAAAGCCTCTCTCTCTCTCTCCTGTTTGGGTTTTTCAGAGTAGCAAGCTGGTTGTGTTGCTTGTTTCCACTTCAAGGGTACTACTTTTGCAAGCCTGACATTTAATATTAAAAGGATTATAAACAGCTAAAGCACTTGAAATTCATTCCTCCCAGAGAAGTATTCAGTCTTTCTGAGGGACAGATATGCAGGGTGGTATTGGCATTATTAAAACTCCATATCAGCTTCTTTTTAAAGCTGATTGCTTTTGCTTCAAGTATAGCCACTGCTTTTTCCCCACCATTCCCTCCTTTTGGTGAAGCATGTCCACACACTTTTCAAAGCCTTTGCAGACTAGTTTTGTATTTACTGTATGTTGTATTTATACATTAATCTTATTTCAATGTTGAGAGAAGGCATTGAAACAGCAGTCACTGAAGATAGAGCAGCCTGCCTGCCAGTCCAGAGAGAGGGGCACAGGATCTTTTTTATTTACAGTTGAGCTCATGCTCTATCTGAAAATGGAACCTGAAAAGCCACAACACAGCAAATAATTGAGTAAACCCCTATGTTTACTCTTGTTACGGTGCCTGCAATCTATTGATATCAAAACCTGACATTTTCAGGCAGAGCAGAGGTCAGCTGTGTTACAAAACTAAGCTCCAGAGCCCTACCCTTTGTACACCACAGTTTCTAAGCCTTGGCAGTCTCCTTTAGGATTACTATATTTAATCATTAGTTTGGTACTGTGCAGTTTTATACGCATTTCTTCAAAAGAGAAACAGCAACTGTTCTCTCAGTTGAAAAGCAAATGACCACATCACTTATTTGAAAAGAGAAAAATGTCCTGGGACTTAAATAGTTTGATATATTTGGGGACCATTTGATGATCCACTCAGTTTTAAACCACACTCATCTCTCTTTTTGTTGCTGTGAACACTGAAAACACACGCATACTGTAGCTAAGCTTTCTAAATACTCATTGGGCTAGGAAAAGCAACTTGGTCATTTGAACTGTAAGACTCTTGACTGGTATCTCGAAGACAGTTGTCTCTTAAGGTTTGATGTTTGCTACGTTGCACTGTAGCGTTGCTTCAACTTCACAGTTAGAGGCCTGCATTTTGTTCGGGGAGCTTTAAATCTCCCGTTGAGTTTTTGACTGTAGCATATGTTCTCTGTACACAGTATGTATCTAGCTGATTTTTTCCTTTTGGCTGAGACTGAAGGCATTTGCATTTTTGACACTGCTTAAACATTTGGGTTGTTGGGTTTTTGCCTTGTTTTCTTTCTCTTTTGATGGCAACAAAGGATCTGAACAGATTCAGGCAGCTACTAAGGATTCCAGGTTATAGAATGAAAAAGGTTGGTAAATAGTTTTCCCCTACATGTGCGTGCACACAGATACGTGGCTTCCTTCTACATTTCATAAACCCAGAAGCAGGGTTATAGCACTCTTCTCTCTTGCCTTTGACCTGTAGAATACAGCTGGTGGTTTCAAACAAACATTCCTGAGGCTGTGGTGAAATAGGTGCTTCTTTTTCCTCTCAGTTAGTTGCTGTGGCTTGGTATGAATGTGCATTCTGCCCATTTGAACGGGTTTCCAAACTTGAGTCAGGAATGTTACTTCTTTGATTTGATTCTGATGAAATTACAAGCCAGGTGTGCTATTCTCAGGTATACAGCAGAGGGAAGCTAAGGGTCTTGTCATACCAAACCAGTCCCAAAAGCATAGTGTATTTAGAGAAGCGTAGTTTAACTGCACCTAACTTGTTCACAGCCTTTTGGAACACAACAGTTGAAGTAGTAACACAGCAAGAGATTCTGGCACCGTATTGTCTTGCATGGCCAGACCCTGAATGACAGGACAAACATGCTCTTGGGTGGAAGAAGGTTTGCTTTTCATGTTATGCACGCTGCTTCATTTTAAATGAATACATTAAGGATAAAATTTATTGCAGTGCAAGTTCCCCCACCTCCTGAGCCTTAGGCTGAGAATCAGAGTGGCACATAGTAACTTCTGCTGTGGGGTTTTGTGTTAATAGGAGTAATTTCCACAGGGGAAATGGGACAACTTTCTGCACTAACCCACTATATTTGATAAACACTCCCAGAAACAGCCCTGCTGTAGGCTTCCCAGTCTAAATTCCAACTCTTTGTCTTTCATTCCAGCCGCAGCTCAGTACAACCTATTTTCATTCTGCATTTAAGAAAGTCTCATCCACAGGGAAGAAATCCACAACCAACCCAGTGTTGGTATTTCCGAGCAATTATACCTGCCTTTTTATGTATGACAGTTTCATATCATTTATTTTTAAAATATGGGTTTTTTTAGGTTTTTCATTGTAATATTATTGTACAGTTTTGCATGGCATAGATGTAATCACTTTTTTGTTTTAGAGTATAAAAGCTGACAAGTGTGCGTGTGGGGGAAAGATTCTGCTTTTTGCCTCTTCTCACTTTTTTGTTTAATGCCCTCAATGTTGTAGGGGACATTGTAAGAGATTCTCTGCTACAGAACAATGATGTAGATTCTTTTGCACAGAAATATTTAAGGTGGAAAAAGTCAACAATGTAAAAATGACTTGCCACCAATATTTTATGTTGGTAACACACTTAATATTAACCTACTTTGATGTACTGCAATAAAACAGGGAACTGTTAGAAATGTACATGTTCTGTCTTTTTTTCCCTACCTCTCCATGTTAAGCTTGGAGGAGGAAATGGAAAAGGGAACAACAGCGTTTTTGAAGATAAAACCAGGATGTTGGAACATCTGTACAAGTACACAGAGGGAAGAAAAGGAATAGCTGAGAACAAAGTGAAGTCATTATGTTATGTCTTAGTATATTGAACTTCTTCAACTACACTTTTCCTGACCTTTCTCTGAAGTCATTTATTCTGTGTCAGTATTTGTAGTCATTGTGATGTTCCTCCTTCATTGAGTTACATATCGAATGTTTAGTTGTCCTAGTGTTAGATGCTGGATTCTCAAGTTACCAAATTCACTTTCATGCATCTTTAAGTGCATCATCTCAAAACACATCATGTGAAGTTTTGCATGTGTCCTGACCCTTTCACAGCATCCACCCCTTCCTCCCAATGCTCAGCCTGGGATTTTCTCCATACTAGAGACTGACTGTTGGGACCTCTTCATTCATTGTTCCTCTTCATTCTTTACCCTGGTGGCAAAAGTCCTAGCTTTGATAACATGCTTCACCTCCCACACAGACCCCTGCTGCAGGAACACTGGACTGAGCTGTTACTAATGCCCCCCTCCTTCAGCCAAAATTACTACTTTTTCAGCACACACACCCTCTTCCCCAGTTGATGTGAATTTAAGCCCATGGGCTCATTGCATTTAGGCCACTGCAGGTCTCTCCTAGCTGCTGCTGCTCTGTGAAATACCATCTGTTTCCTGTGCTCTGACTTACACAATCAGTGCTGTATTTCTGATTCCCCAGGGTTCCAGTTGCACCATCCCAGCTGTGAAGGTCTTGGGAAATGGGCCTTCTATTGTCAAGGGAATTGGACATTAGAAAAGCAGAAAGTGAGCTGCATGCTAGGCTTCCTGTTCAGCTCCTCAGCATTCATTTTCTGGCTAAAGAAGGTAGGAAAATCACTGCTGCCACACATACGTAGCCTGAATCTTGATTCTTTAGAATGGAAAATCCCTCTCTTCAGAGAAGCAGATTTAATGTCCAGCTTGCCCTGTGGAACAAGGAACACTATTCTGCAAGAGGATTTTTCTAGAACTTAGAAGCTTGCTGCAGTAGAGCAATGTTCATACCCTCAACCTACATGTGCAGTTCAAGGAAATGCAGTAGGCTGCTAAGACCAAGCAGCACTGATCAAGTGTTGCTGCTCACTGTAAAGTGCCATGGCTGCGTTGACTTGAAGCCAGAGCACAGTGTTTCTGGCTCACCTTTTCTCTGTGGCTGTTACACTGACGTGCAGTTCCTCATGTCACAACTCTCTCTGGACAAAACTACAGAAATTGGTCATGCTTTTAGAACATACACAAAAGGACAGAACCATGAGCTCCGATTTGTCTTCCTACTAAACATCTTACCTTCTGCTAGCTGCTATCCTTCAGGCAAATGCAAAACAACTCCACTTTTCAGCTTGATGCTATTCTTAAACATGCTTTCTCTCAGCTGGATTTGATGATCTTAAAGGTCTTTTCCAACCTAAACAATTCCATGACTCTCAAAGGAAGGGAAATGTTTGCTGAGAGTTAAACACTCATGCCCCAGCATGGTATGCAAGAGATCTGTGGCCACATGAACAAGCACGTTCTCATCTCACCTAGTGTGCTTGCTGGAAAAGTGAACTCTAACGCTCTTCAAGTTATTTTGCTTTCTTTGCAAGTGCTCTGAAGCTCCCCTAATCCAATTCTCTTGTCAGCTTTTTATGCTTTGCTTTTTTTTTTTAATAAAGGAATTTAACATCTTAAACAATTTCACTGCTTTTACAGCTGCAAGGTCTAGATCCAAAAGGAGAAAAACTAAGCAATGTCTATCAGAACCTGAGTGCCCTATCAGTGTACAAAGTTAAACAGCTTAATGCAAAACAATCACTGAACAAGAGAGTTCACTCTTCTCAAAGGGTTAAGGAATAACCTGACCAGTACTTCTAGTTGAATTAAATAGCACTGGATCTTTCTCAACCAAGTCTTAAATGAAGCAGTTCGCTTATTTATAAGCTTGGAATAAAGGTAACACAATACTCTGTTTTCTTCTTTCTCAAGAGGTCCATCCTAGGAGAACCCATTTATTCACTTACCTGTTCTTTACCTCTGGAAGTGTCAGCAGTCAGGATTTCTTACGTACTGAAGTATAAGATCATACAAACTCTGTGTTCCTGGGCTGTGTTCACCGAGTAGGACCAGCTGAGCCTGCTGCTAAATGTCTGGCAAGTGCCAGGTAAGGACATCTGCCTTACTAGCACCAGGTAAGCATCAACTGCAACAGCCACGCTTTCTTCACAAGTGGAGGAAAGACAGAGACCTGTGTCCAGGAGACTGGTAACAGAATGATTAAAACAAAGGAAATAAGGAAAAGTGGTCATGACCAGGGATTCTCATTGCCAGACAGATGTTCAGGCTGATGTCCTTCTGGCTCCTGGTAAACTTGTCACCATCACTGTTTAGCTTTAGATAGATGGCTTTAGAAGGGTAGTAGATTCCTGGAGCAAACAGCAACTGCAACAAGAGAAGACTTGGAAGCTCGTCCTTCTGCTCTGCTCCTGTTTAGCCCAGAGGACAGGACGCCGTTCACTTGGCCAGTCACTGTCTCACCAGAAGACGACAAAACAACTGCAGGCAGAAGGCCTACCGCACAAGCTCTTGTTTATTGAAACCAGGAAGTTGTACAGGTACAGGCTTTGTACAAAAACCTACAAAGGTAAATGTCCTAGCTTGACTCCAGCAGTTTAAAACTGTGCGTCTGGGTTTAAATGCTCAAGAGAGACATAACATGTTTGTCTGCCTTGCCCTAAGTTCTGCAATACAGGAAAACAGAGAAACAGAGCAGGTTCTTGGTTAGAAGTCCAGCAGGCAATTGGTGTCAGAGGTGTAGCTTACCTAACTCTCCCTCAGGAAAGCCAGGAGCTACCAGCGAGTGAAGAATTCCACCTTTTGTGCTCAGATCCAGCTCTGGTGAGAGCATACCTGACTCCCAGAACCGAGATGGGTTGTGTGAGTGTATGTGTGCGTTTAAAAGACAAAAGCACTCAATTCCCAGAATTTAAAATACTTCCTAGGTTTAGCTTGCAAGCCAAGGAGGCAGAAAGCATAAAACTTTATCCTTATGTACACACACCTACACCCACCAATATCAGTAAAATCCAGGAGGGTTCCTAGACTGCCACCACCTTATTTACTTACAGAAACGTGGGGGGAAAGGTGCTGAATGTGTCTGTGGTAGGGTACACCTTAATATTTCATTCTCTAATTTGGGGTATGAAAACTACTTGAACTCCACCTTAGCACAAAAGGGGGAAAGATTTTAAAAAACAATTTCTTTGAGAATTACAAACAGGTTTCAATAGTAAATACTGCTCCTGTCCTCCTGCCCCTACCCAGTATAAAACCCAACCAATACGCAGCCACCATCACAACGTTAAAAAGGCATCCAAGGTCGTCGGCTGGTGCCTTGACACGGTACAGAAGCACTCAAGAAGACAGTTTCCTGTGGACTGTACTGGCAGTCAGCGTAGGACAGACACAGCATGAATGAACAGCTTTGTCCTCCTGAAACGCACACTTGGCTTCCAGGGCACAGGCTGCTGCATCTCAAGAGGATGGAGAGCTGGGGTGCAATGCATGGGAGGCTAGAACGCTCTCTGCAAGGCTCAGGTGAACTGTGCCCTCAGAACAAGAGTTGTTAATTCATTGCACTACTCCTCTGGCTTCTTGCCCCTACTGCTCCAATATTTGCTATATGCCTCTTGGAACATGTTTTTGCAGGGAATTTTGGCCTTCAGTTTGGTGCAGATAAGGAAAGAACCCCCCATCTTCCGATGAAGAGAGTACGTCTCCTCTGGCGGAGGGACAAGCCGATGCTTCAGCATGACTGGGATTAAACCATGGATCTTTTCAGTGGTGCTTTGGTTGCCGAAATCAAAAGGTTCCTCAGATGCAAAAGCCTCTCCCAGGATGAGGACAGCATTTAAGTGGGCATCTTCCATTTCCTACCCAAAGGAAAGAGGCATAAATAACATCACTAGCCATGTCAACCACCAGGGAGGAAAAGGAGTTCTAGCACTAACAGCAGCAGCTCAGGAGAAATACCTAGCTCTATAGCCACAACACAGGTAGCCTCCAGCCCCCAGCACGACTGATGAACATTTGGTTAATACAGTTTTGAGCAATTAAACCTTCCAGAAGACCACCTGCCCAGTCATGAAATTCCAGCAGTCGTGCAGGGGGAAAGAAGGAAGGACCAAGGTTTGGGGGCTAGCTGTGTCATCACTTCCGCCCCCGCTCCCAAAAGGAAGGCAGAGAACAAAAGCCAAAGCCTTTTTGCCCTCCTCACTCATCCTGTCAACAGGGCTTTCAGACTGACATTGACTTTTACCACACCAAGAAACCTGGGGAAGTCCACAGACACACAGCAAACTTAGCAGCAGCCACCACTAAAAGCAGACCCTTTGGCTCCATACCTTGACTTCATAACCAGTGAGGAATTTCATCTCAATAGACTTCTTCAGTACCCTCTCTCTGTCCATGTCAGCAGCTGCCTTGATTACCTGAAGAAGAGGAACACTTTCAGAAGAGCTAGGGATGACCTGAGTCATGTTTTGAGTACAGGACTATTACATAGGCTACAGGTACACATGCTGCCTGCTCGCTTCCTTGACTTTGCCCTTGTCTCCAGGGCATGTTGGGCAGTTTAAGAGCTAGTGGCCAATAGATAGAGCTGCTGGCTCTCCAAAGCTCTTCCCAGCAGGGCTACACATAGCCCAGACAACATAAGAGGCATCAAAAAAGCCTCACAAATCCCTCTGCTCCTCCCCCACCAAACTGATAGAACCAAGTGTGTGAGAAGCTCCTGGCCCCCGCAGCTCCATTTATCAAGTGCAGAACATGGTGATCACCAAGGGAGCACACGAGACTTCACATAATTGATCAAGTCTGTAAGCAAGCTAGAAATCACAGGAAGAGAGTGATCAGAACAAGCAAGTCCTCATCTACAAATCACTGAACTCTCAGTGCTCTGATTGCTTTGCTGCCCGAGTTTCCCAGTAAGCAACATGACAGTCCTCCATGTTTGCCACGCAATTCAGACATCCAGACTCACTCAGATAGCCAGAGGCCTGCAGAAGACTATGGTAAGGGATGAAACATGAACAGAGATCCCTCTCTTGCCTCCAGCCCCGCTTCCTTCCTTCCACACCCAAATGGACTCAAGTGCAAAGTGATACAGCCAAGAGATAAGCATAAGTTTGCAAATACTTTTAAGAGCCCCAGTGCAGCACTCCAGGACACAGAGCAAGTCCTCACCTCTATGTAGACATCCGTGAACTTCTCATCAAACCCTCGAGTTGCTCCAAAGTCCAGCAGGGCCACCTGGAAACGGACAAACCCAGCTATAGTACAGTTCCAACCACTCAAGTAGAGTCTGACGTTAAGACTGCTGATGTCCTCAGCACAGGTGGCTGAAGAGCCTTTCCAGTGCAGCTGAGCTTCCCCCAGCTCCTTTATTCCCTGACAGCAGCAGAAGCATTTGGACATTGGACAGGACAGAGGGTATGGCCTATGCTCAACACTCACTGCTGCTCAGCTGGTCACTCCACTCAGGCTCTGTGTGAGGGCAGAGCAGCACAGAACCTTTTTCCAGCACATTTTAGCACAGACCTCAGGGATGAACAAGCAATTCCATCCGACCTGCAGGGCACAAGCAAGCAGCCAAACCCACAAACAGGACATCTGCATTTGCCACCCTTATCTTCAGCACAGCTCAAGACAAGAGCATCCAGTTAGAGAGTCCTTGGCTCAGGTGTGCCCTGGTAGGGCACTGCCAGCTGCAGCTTCCCACTGACCTGCCTCAAAACAGACCCTGAAGCTGCAGAAGTAGCTGTGCATGGATCTCGGGCCAAAGACAGGCAGCCCTGCTCTCCTACCCAGGCTGAGTGAGGACAAGTGGCAAAGGGACAGGTTCCACTGTCCTACCTGCCCAAGGCTCAAGGACAGGAATCAGAGAATCTCAGTCAAGGCTTGTTAAACTTTGGGAGTGAGGAATAACCAAAAGCTAGTGAAAATCAGCTCTAGTGCAGGCAGAACAACAGCTCCTTGGGCTTACCTTGTGCAACTGTGGGTCATAGAAGAAGTTAGACCAGTTTGGGTCAGTCTGCATATACCTGAACTCAAACAGCTCCCGCAGACACAGGACCAGGATGTTGTGACAGATCTTGAAAAGCAAGAAGAGAAAGCAGCAAGTCAGGAGGGCAGCAAGCCCTGCTCACCCATGTAATTCACAGTGTGCATTAGCAAACGGGACACATCACCACGCTGGCAGGAACTACCTGCTCCATGCTGCTAAACTCCAGAAGAAGTGAAGGAGCAACTCTCAGCCCACACCTACCATGGGACATCCTTAGCAGACAGCACAGATGCCATGCAAGCTTTACATCACCCAAAGCTGCAGTTCTTAATGAGCCCTTGGTTGTGCTGCCCTGTATCCAGCAGCTGAGACCAAGGCTGCACAGCTCACCCAGTGCATGTGTTACTTGTGTCCCCATCCTGCCTTTTGCCTTCCCAGCTCTGACTGCACACTTGGTTCTTGCTTTGAGAGCAAAGGAACAGTGCTTTACATTGCAAAGAGGGATCCAGAACCAGAGGTGGCAGAGGCCAGTGGAGCATTACAGCCTACCCGGGTGGGAAGTCCTGCAGAACACTAGCCAAAACAGAGCCAGTGAAGCTCTGGGAAATGAGGTGTGGTGCCAGGGCATTTTATGTTAAAGGCCAAAACAAGCTGAAGAAGAGTCTCTTCCTGTAAAGGTGCCAAACAATGTATAGAGCTAGGACCAAACCATCACTGAATGGGGTCTTCACTAGATATACACCCCCACCACATACTCCTCAGCCAAGTCTTCTACTGAATGACAAGCTACAGCAGAGCTTTGCTGTGAGGAGAGTTAAACCAGAGCCTGTCCAGCAGAACTGACAACCTCATCCTGCCCCTCTTCAGCTTCTGCAGCATCGTATCCAAGAGGGAGGGAGGAGAGCACCAAATGCAAGCCAGACCCTGCCACAGGCCACCACCATTTGGGTCAGAAGGTTGTGGGTCAGCCAGGCCAGACACATACAGGAAAGAAGTGCTCCTCCTGCAGCAACATCCACCTCACAGCCTTTTAAAAGCAGCCCTGATGATACAGCAGCTCACTGGAGGGGACAAGCCCTAGGAACAGACAGCTCAGGGGTCTCGGGCAGCTCCGGCAGAGCTTCAAGTCTAGTATGACGCCGAGATCTGTTTCTCTCTAGAGATACACACCTAGAGACCACTCTGCCTCCCTCCCCAGTGACCCGCTAACAGCTGAGAGCTCACACCAAGGCAGAAAGAAAACAAATATAAAAACCCCAAATACCAGGACAGTTATTTCTGCAATAGAACAGCTGCTTGTCCCACCACAGGCCTCCAGTCCCTTGCTATATTCAGCACCAACGCCTACCCATCCCCACATCCCCCTCCTGTTTAGAGAGGTACTTTTCCAGCAGCCCTGCACAGCACAGGTCAGTCCCACAGGAGGAGATGACACCCAACTGCTTGCACCAAGATGATGCTGCCCAAAGAGCAGCTGCAAAACAAGACTCCTCACCCCTAGCTGACAAGCCCTCCCAAACTTAGGGTCGTCAGAAATGGGGCATCTAGGAGGTACACAGCTAGGCTACCTTCTCTTCAGCCACCCTCTCCAACTGAATGCCTAGGCCAGCCTGGTAAGATGCCACCACACTGCCCAACTCCATGAAGAGGATCCTTCCAAGAGGCTTGAGACAGTTCCCAAGTCAAGCACTGCTCTGTGCTACTCAGGGTTTGCCCTTCCACAAAGCATCCCCTGGTCTAGCGGTCACCAGGCAGGCCAAGCACACTGCTGTGAGCCAGGGGAGAAGCCTCACCACCACCCCACAGTACCTCATTTCGGATCTCCTGGCTCAGCCCTACGCCTTGATCCAAGGGGAAGCCAGACACCAGCTCTGTGGTCAGGACATGCTTGCTGCACAGCTCATCCACAACTTTGGGGATGTAGAAGAAGGGGTCATCTTTCAGCAGCTCCCTAGGGGAAAGGGAATAAAAAGGTGAGGAGCCCTGAGAGCAGCCAGGATCTCTGCAACACCTCTCACAGCCCATAGCCCCTTCACACCTCTCCCCACACCCTGCAAAAGGCTGCAGGAGATGTTTTCCTCAGCAGCTGCAGTAGGGATCAAGTCAGCAGAAACCACACCAGTGACTTACAGCTGCTGCCAGCTCCTGAGGCCACAACTCCTGCCAGAGCAGTGGTATTAGGAGGGCTCCAAGCTGGTGTATCAAGGAGCACTGGAATCTCTTGCTCACCCCACTTCACTTCAGGGCCAGACTACTACATAGATGGAAGAAACAGGCCTTTTCCAAGAGGAGTTCTGCAAAGGTACAGGAAGGGCATCCAGCCTCTGGCAGCTCTCCCTCATCCAGCCTTCATACAGAAGCAATCTGGACCCCACTGCTACAGTGAGCAGGCAGTACTGGTGGTGGTAACTGCTGTAAGAGCTGAACTGAAAAACCTCCCAGGCTAAAGGATGGGAGAAGCTTGTGACAGGCTGACATGAGTACACAGAACAGCACTGAACCTGGCTTCAGGAGTAACTGCACCGCATGTGGCAAAACAGCCGGGCTTGCACTGAAGGAGACACGACATGCTGTCACGTTGCAGCTGACTGAAAACATGCCTGGCTGAGACAAGGTGGTAATTCCAGAGGACAGCTCAAGCCACAAACACACACCCTTCCCCTGTGCTACATCCCAGGACATGGCATTCACCTTCCTGCTATCCCTGAAGCTAAGTAACCCCCCTGCATTTCACACACACACACAGACGGGAGGGGTTGAAGGCAATGGTGTGAACGTACTGGAACTTCCTTGCGCAGGCAGCTTCTCTCAGGTAGTCACACTCCAGGGCCAGCTCTCGGCTCACGACTTCAATCAAGTGCTCAGGGAACAAACCTGAAAGTCAAACAGCAGAGAAGAGAGTAGGCTTAGAACAAAGGACCCCCTCAGGCTAAGCTTTCCAGAGCTGCAGCTGAGGAGCAAACTGCTACCCAGCCAACACTCAGCTGAAGAGTATAAGAGGCCCCAGAGAGCTAAGGCATGTTTCCAACTAGATGCAAGTTCTCTGGGTAATCCCAGGCCAAGGCTATGCAGCTGCTCCTAAATGAAGGTACATTCACACTGCTCCTGTGCAGCAGGGCTCTGTCCTCCCCCAGCTCCCACCCCACAGCCCAAGCTGCCTGCTCCCTGTAGTGGCATGGCTGTGCAGAGACACACACCAAGAGGGGAAGGACCCAAACATCACACTGGGCAAGAGCACAAAAAGCTCCAAACCGTATCTGCCTTCACCTGGGAGTACGCACAGCCAGGCAGAAACAGGCAGCATGACTAAGACTGAGCTGCAGCAGCACATAACCAGGGCCTGAGTTGCCAAGTCCAATCTCCTCCACCTCAGAGCTGGAAAACCAATCTACTTTTTGAGCCAGATGTGGCTGGGACTGCAGCAGCCTCTGCATGGCCCTGCCCAGGCACCATGTGAGGTGCGTGCCTATACCCAGCCATGAAAAACCACCCCAGGTCCACTCCCCACCCCACTGAGTGAACACTGGAGCAGGCACGTGCCCAGCAGAGGTGGCAGCAGCTCTGCAGCAGGAGGGGAGCAGAGGATGCCTCCCCAAACTGGCCTTGCACACGCTGCCCACAGCCACTACCCCTCCTGCAGGAGGTCTGCTCCTGGGCAGGCTTAGCAATTCTGAAGTCCTTTTCACTGTTTCCTTAAGGCTGTTTCCTGTCTTCAGTCTATGGAGAGAAATAAGCAGCGTGCTGCTTGAAACGGGCTGGCAGAACTCAACACATGCCAGCAGGAACACAGGGCTTGCCAAGGGTCTCTGTCTTCTTACCTTCAGGGAGAATATTGCTCATGCTCAGGACAGTCATCAGGTTGTTAACATCACTGCTGATGCTCTGGGCAACTCCAGGGTACTGCAGGACAGAATAGGAGAGAGCAGTGTTGAGACTAGATGACCTGGTTGTACAGAGTAAGATAAAACCTGAAAGTACAAGGGGTCCCCCACCACCATATCCTCATGCTGCAGTGACCTTTTCTGTTTTTCCCCTCTGCTTGCACTAGGTAAGATATTGCTGGACCCAAATTTTCACTTGCATTAAGATGTTTATCTGACTAGTAACCTTACTTATGCAGCGTTCCTGCCCTCCTATGGGGCACAGGCAAGAGAAAAGGCTGGTCTTGTAAAGCCCACCTGGATTTTCATGGCAACTTCTTTCCCATTTTTCAAGCGTGCCAGGTGAACCTGACCAATGGAGGCAGCAGCAAAGGGGCGTTCCTCAAAGGACTCCAGTTTATCCCTCCAGTTGGGACCAAGATCATTGTTCAGAGTTTTCTAGTAACAAAAAGAAAACATCAGGGTATGGGAAGCAACGATTTAGGGTTTTGCTGTTGGAAATGCCATTACTCTAGAGGTGACTCTCACAGCCTGCATTGTACACCATCACAAGGAGTGGTCCAGCCAGCAGCGTTCCCCAGCACTAAACAGATGCTGATCATATCTGTGTGAGGCTCTGTTGCTCTGGCCTAAAGGACTGAGATCTCTAGCACTAAACACTCCTGCCTTAGCAGTACAGAAGTCCCCCTTTTTGTGCCATTCGCTATCTTCCAGAAAATGAGCAAGGAGTTAGCTATTTCTCCTCTTCCATCATGCTGCCAAGCTGAACAGAAGCAATCCAGGCATGCAAAAGTGACTCTCTTTAAGGCAATGCTGACAATTAAGCATCACAGCCTGCTTTAACAGCTTTTTTGCTACATTGCCAGACTTCCGTATTTGGGTCCTGGCTCTGCTCAGTGTATTTCAGAAGATAGTTGGTGCTTGCGTTTCCTTTTGCATCACCCTTCACATCTTAATTTACAGAGGAAAGAACAGTGAAAGAGAGAACATGTAAGCTGGGAAAAGCAAACTTAGTTTGCTTCATTCTGGCTCTTCTTGCTGGTGTGTTAGATTTAACCAAAAGGGTAAGGACAAAGTTGCTGTTAATTTTCTATTAGACTAATGCTTGTCTGTTTATAAAATGGGATGCAGGCACTGCTAGACACAGAGTTAACACTCATGAGAAAAACAAGAGGAAACAAGAGGAGGCTACATTCAACAAGACCCTATAATCATATTTGTAGGCAACATCCTGTTCCATCAGCACAGTCTTGGGACATAAACCCCCCACATTTTTCCCTCTGTCTGGAGTTCAGCTTTAAAGTTTTGAAGAGAAAATGCAACACAACTGAGAGAAGGAATCAGATGTTACCCACAAATGTGCAACAGTATTGAAAGAATACTCTTAGAAATACCCATTCACCTCCCTTATTAGGGTATGTCACAGGTGACATTTATTCTCCTCCCCAGTAAGAAGGAAGGACCATTCCTCACCATCATCTGCTTTATTGGCATGAAGTCAGCACTCTGACGTACACGTTCAAAAATCCTCTGGAGATGGGGGTTGATGAAGGCATCATCTGCCAAGGGAAAAGCACACACAGCAGTCAGTGCAGGCACTGCATTCTCCAGTTGTTCTTCAGCACACCGAAACACGTGCCTGCACCCAGACAGGCCGGATTGTCCTGCCCCGAGCACACCCCAAGTCATTCTAGCTCAGAAACTCTCCATACCCAGAAGCAGGACCTTGAGGCATCACACCTCTGGAAATGAGCCAAACAAGTCCTGTGCACAAGTAGCAAAACAAAAGGAAAAAGCTCCTCCTTCCTTCTTATTCTTGCAAAAAACCTGCATAATTCTCATGTTTCTCCAAAGCTACCCTCCTGCTGCAGCAGAACATTGTGCACCCCTCCCAATTACCAAGGGAAGGGGTGAAGTATGCATGCTGAGAAACTGTCTATGCTTTGGAATCAATCAATCAATCACTTGTCACAGTGTTCCCTGGCTTTGTCCAGCACTGCTAAAAGCAGCTCTGCACAACAGAGAGGCTTCTGTGTGATGGCACGTTGCAAAAAACCCAGGAGCACAGTGCTCTGCACCAGCCTCTGGCATCCACCAGCCCATCTCGCTGACAGCAGCACAGCATTCAGGTCTAGGGAAGGCCAACACGTCATGGAAAGATGGGTCCCAGAAGGAACCCTCTGGAGAGGTATCCCAGCACTCCCAGTTTCATGGGAGTTTTTAAGGGGGCAGAAACTTCTCTAGAAAGCTGTGACAAAACACCACTTATGCACCTCTTAGAGAAATCAGGATTCAGCATCTGCTACTGTAAACAACTACCCAAATGCAAAGCAACTTGGGAAGAACACAGCTGAGCTAAGGCAGGTTATGTTAAGAGTCAGAAGGATTTAGCAAGCAAATGTTTACACTCCAAAGAAAGAGGAGGGGTAGGGGCATCTTGAAAGATTAGTCCTCTCCTTTGAGCAAAGGCTTCTACAACAGCTCAGAGAAAGGCCACCAATTCCAACAAACTTTTCATTTCATAAAGGATTATGGAGGAATTGGATGTATCTGCTGCTCCCCCAACATTGGGCAAGTCCAGGCTACCAGCCTTAATCTTGAGAACTCAACATGCACGTGTGCTTGTGACATTCAACAAGAACTCCACCATCCCTCTGCATTTACAGATGCATGTACAACTCTACTCCTGTCTCAGGAAACAAGACACAGATATCTACCTTAAGACCACTGTCCTGGGAAGAGGAGTAGAAAGGTAGGGCAAGAAAAAGATACAGAATACAATGAGGGGACATTAACACTCAACACTAGAAATCCCCACTGAAGCCATGTGCAGCAAGTAAAAGTACTAACAAAACCCCACTGTGGAAGCAACAGTTTTTAAGAGGAGCTCCCATTCTGTCACTGCAAGTCAGAGCAGTAACAGTGAAACTCCCATTGTTACAAGCCTACAAGAAAGCTAAACGTTGCATTTGTGTGCATGCTCCCAACACTGAAAGAAACCTCTGCTCTATTATTGATGATTTATCACCACCAAGCCTCTGAGCATCGTAAGAACTATTCTCAGGGGTATGGGAAAGTATTAATCATCATGATAACCTGCACTTCCTAGGATGACTGCACAGAAAGAGAATGGACCTTACAAACAGCAACTCCTGCTCCCAGAAGCCATTTGTGTCAAAGAACGAGGCTCTGCCACAAGCATTCAGGATCAACTTCTGTCATTTTGCTTATTGCTGGCATCCAAAAAACCCACCAGGTATTTCAACCTGAGAGGGCATCCTTAGCTGGGGCTGCTTGGCCACCACTGCTCTGCTCACGAGCACACCACCAAATAGGCCAGAAACCTGCAAGTCTAGGGTGACTGTACAGAAACTCAGCAGCAACGTTAGAAGTCAGTCAGTCAGTCATGCTGTGGAGGCAACTGATAAAACCAGGCTTACAACATGCTGATGAATAAGGGTATACGTCTTTGTGGTGAGCTGAGGAGGCCTTACTGGAACAAAACACGAAACAAGAGTCCAGGCAAGGCACTCTCAACAGGCAAATGCAGCTGCCCTTCCTTCCAGAGCACACGCACCACAACACAGGATGATTTGAGGCCCTTGGCATTCTTTCTGTGCCTGACCTCCAGGGATGTGGGTCCCTAACAAATGCACCGACTCCCCGAAGCAGACATCAGGGTGTTATGGATAATGCTTTAACTTCGGCATGGTGTAGCTCAGCTGCACCAGGGCAAGGCAACACAGAGCCCTCTGTGCTCAGTTAGCACATGTGCCTGTTCATATATATAGCCAATTCAAACTCACCAGGCCACAGAGAGGCCATCAAGTGGCAGGACAACATGAAACCCTCCTGTCCAGCCAGCCAGCCCAAGGACAGGTACTCCACACTGCAGGGAGTGTCTGACTTGTTTCCCTACTGCTGCCCCTCAGCCAGGTTCCCAGAGGCCTCTGTTCACACCAGGCATTGCTGCGCTCCACAAGTGCTTGTCACAAGAGTCAAACAAGGGCTAGGCAGCACCACGGATGTTGTTAAAGGTTCTGACACCAAAGTGAAGTCAATCAGCAAGTGTCTGACACTCCTGCCAGAGCTCAGTAACATTAGGAGACAACATGCAAGTGACAAAACCCAGAGCTGGCCTTTCGCAGCTATTCCCTCCTCACTCACATCCAAGCCTAGGGCAGCTATGACCACATACAGGGGCTCACATCAGGTGCAACTCAGTAGTGTCCTAAGAATTTTAAATTAATCCCCCTCTATGGCAGAGCAGTGGACTTCAGAGCTGGTTTCCAGACATGGCTCGCTCACCCCGCATACCAGAGGCACTGGCCACAGAAAGCAAGGAGCACAAGAGCTGCTCTTGGACCTGCACTGGGAACCATCAGCCTTTGGCACCTGGCAGTTTCTAGAGGGTAAGAAAACAGCATATAGGTGGCAGCCTTTGACACAGCAGCTGCTGCCTCCCACCGAGCTGTGTTAATGTTGCCAAGCACGCACCTAAACCAAGCAATGAGCAAATGAAGGATGATGGAATGCCACAATCGGGGCTCTCCAGGACAGGGAGCTGGTCTTGCTTTGTTGGCCTGCCCAACTTATTTAATACAACACTAGATCCAGCCTCATCAGTCAACAGCTACAAAAATTCAAGTAGAAGCACAAGCCAAGCAAGCAGAGTACTGCAAACACTCAGACACTGACTCAGTTTCACTGACATCTTGAATGCTGTTTCCAGACAAGTGTAACAGCTGTTTTTAGCTGGTTCTTCCCTTCACTATGAAGTTGGGCAGGAAAGCAGAGTGCATAGTTCCAGATAAGGTTTGAATTCAACACACCTGTTATCATGCAGACACTGATGTCACTCATGCCTTCACCTGTGCTCACCAACCTCAGAGTCCCATGGAGCAAGTACCAATTTGAAGTCTTCTCAAAATGAAAATGAGTGACCTATGCCTGATACAATTATCAGCTGTAGTGGCCTTTCCAGCATAGCTTCAGTGCCAACAAAGCATGTAAACCACAAACAGGGTGCATAAAGGGATGGCTGTGGATACAACCTTCACCACCTTTGGCGAACAAAGAACAGGATGATGCTCTTGTCACCCTCCTCCTTTCGAGCAGGACACCGCGCAGAGTGTGACAGTGCTCTGCTTCTCAACAATTACCTTCAACGCAGGCATTTAAATTGACAGTGTCACCTTATTGTCAACCAATTTCTATTATATGCCTGACACATCTAGTTATTTCATACTGGGATTAGGCTGAACTGAATCAACCATCTCTCCATCTCTGTCCTTAAGAAAAAGCCACATGTCTAGTCTCTCCACATTCACTTGGCACTGAGTGATTGCAGACAGCTGACCATGTATCACAAGTTGTCACACCTGGCAGCACCATTGGGGACCTATGCTACCACTTACCTTGAATGCTTAACATCTGTCCCAGCTTCAGCGCCGCTCCCCGGACCTTGCACAAGGTTCTCACAATCCTTTCTGCATTGGCCTCTGACAGGAATGGGCTAGAATCCATCACCGCCTTCTTCCCTGAGGGCAAGGAGAGAGGGCACAGGGATGAAGAACACCCTTATCTCAACAAGCTCACTTGCTGAGAGGTAGTGTTAGACCACATCCAAGAGGAGGTTTGCCCTTCCCCAGGGAAGTCAAACCAGGATGACACTCAGTGCCTTCAGAACAGCCCAGGGGCACAGACTGAAGCTGTACATGTAGCTTGTGACAACTATGACATTGCTGGCTTGGTGGCCAACAGCAGCAAGTCACAGCCTCCCTGAATGTCTGTGCTGCTATGCAAACTGTCCAGGATGTTGAGCAGAAGTTGGCACATGATCTAACAGCACCAGCCTAAAACACTACACAGAGGTCTCCCAAGTCCCACAGGCTAGCCTGTAGCTCAGCAGAGCCTGAGGACAGCAGTAGGGGTGAGCCACAGCAAGGGGGAGTTGTCAGAAGCCTTGAGAGCATGCTGGCACAGACTGAGAATGTGCTGGCACTTCTTAGGGTGGAAACAGGGATTCAGGCCAGCGCCAAACCTGTTATCCAAATAATTTGCCCAAAACATGAATGTTCATACACAAGCACATATCGCTGTGCAATTGTGTATCCAGAGAGTGCACTAGAAATCTGTAGAGAGCAGACTCAGCTTTCACATCTCCAAGTCAGGACTTGGAGCTCTGGAGAGTAGAGTGCTTAGAGCTGCCTAACAGAGCTCTGGCTCTAAATGATCCCATCTCAAGTGTCCCATCAGGAAAACTGCACCCTTCACAATGACAAGGCAAATACTGCCTTGCATGAGCTCCATCAGACACACAGAAGCTAGGGAAAGTACCAGATCAAAGCCTTACACTTCTCCACACCACCTGCACACAGAAACATCCTCCTGTGAGTCTGCAGCAGGATAAAGGAGTTAGTTAATGATTAACATCAAATCACCTCCAGAAGCCACTGAACCCTGACAGTTTTAAAAGAGTCTTATCAGAGAAAGAGCTAAACACAGGCACTCCCCATCCTCTTCTCCTGGCATGCTTCTCACTGAAGTCAAGCCTGTGGGGCACTACCTGATCACCAGGCAGCCCAACAGCATGGGACAGCTCCTGCTTGTTCATGTACATCGCTAAAACTGGGCGTGAACAAGAAGGTGACCTGCAAGCAGGAGTCAGAAGCAGGATTCTGTAAATGGCAAGTGGAGAGAAAACAGACATAAGCTTCTAAGGCTAGGTGGGAAGGACGTGGGGATAAAACCCAGACCAAGCTGATGAAGAAATGTGCCAGTTTTCAGTAAGGTAACATTTTTTCCAAGAGATGGCTGCTACCTTTTGATGCTACAAGCAATTTTAAAATGACAAAGATGGGTTGATTTGGTTGTTGCTGTGTTTTGGTTTTGGGTTGTTTGGGGTTTTTTTTTTATCTACTTGATCAGGGAAAGAAAAAAGGCAAATAGAAGTCACACCTAAACAAGCTGTTGCAACAAGGAGACCAGGGGTGCTTGACCCACATTTCCTTTCCAAATCCAGAATTAGCAGGAAGCCTTCCATATCTGTGTGTATCTCACAGCTGTATCACTGCTCTTCCACCTCCTTTGCTACTGTCAAATGGAGAACCAGCCACTGGGCTTTCTGTATATTTGATTTGAGGACCATCTGCCACACATACTCTGGGGCAAGTAAGAGTCCAGAACACAGCCTAAGCGCTTAAGGACTGACAACTGAAGGAGACCACATTATTCCTTTTCATAAGAAAACAACTCTACATTCAAACCTAGGCCAGCAGCCAGCCCTTTGGGGCTCTACCTGACCTGGTATTTGCACAGTGCCTAGTAAAACAGCCCAGTACAGCTCATTCATAAGTTAAAGTTGACCTTGGACCCCAAGTCTCTTTATTAGCAACAGCAAGTACTTATCTGGGCATGCTTATTTTCAGTCCAGGACAGCCTATGTCAGCCTGGCACTTCAGATACACACTCTAAATACTGAGGCTGAGGTTATTTTTAATTACCTGCCTCAATCTAACTGGACAGTAGACATTTCTGGTCCCTCCATGTGATAACAGTAATGGAAAGAAGTAGTAAGAGCCATGCTACTCGGATCACCTGTAGCTCAGGGGTTTCTGGCTTGAAGTTTTGTGACTGAAGGGTCAGTGTTTACAGCTCCATTTTAAAGGTGTGAAGCCACTTTCATTTGTACTGACTGGACAAGAGAAGGCTCTTTCTCATTACTCCTGGATGCCAGTGAGAGTGTGAAATTCTTAGGCATGCCCTTGGGCATAGACAACATCCCACTTGTTTAAGTTTGAAGTGCCAAGAAATTACTATTAATATTGCAGCAGTGGGAAGAGAAAAAGACATTCCCTACCACCTTCCAGAGAACAGGACAGTGTGTCATTCTCAACAGAGACAGGTCTTAACCTGAGCTTTTGGTGCTGGCAGCCAGGAAACTTGGAGACAAATGCCTCAAGCTGAAATCATGAAAGGGTGCAGAGGTATTTTGAAAGGACTGTAGAGATACCTGTGTCAATAGATTTGCCCCAAGAACAGCTAAGGCTAGTACTTAAGGTGAAGATGGGATGTTGGACTCGGAACTATGTACTTACCCTCTGCCATGGATTTCTGCAGGAACAGAGCCCATGGAGAGAGTTCTCATCCATGGACACTTACCCAACACTGTAAAATCCTGTGGAAAACACATCCAAGGGCACAGCTAGAGGCTGTAGCAGAGTCACCTGGAGCCCCTCCTTGGCCTGAAAAGCTCCAAGAGACTATGAGGGCTGAAAGTCTTCTACTTCTGCCTCATCTCAATATTTGCTGCTCTTACTCATTCCCAGTCCCTCTACCCTTCTCCTTTAGAGTGTAACCTCTGCTCCAAGCTCTCATCTAAGCTCTTACCTACGTACACTTGACAGAAGAGGGCAAGCAAGAATGAAAGCAAGAGAGCTACAAGTAAAAGCCAGGTCCTTTTCTAACTCCCTTGCCTAGCATCCAAGTCAGCAGTTCTCATTCTTTAATCAAGGTTTGTTCAAGAAAATCACTCTTCCCAAAGCATGACTCAGACTGTGGAGCAGGATTCCCTAGCGTGAGGAAAAGAAGTCTATAGGTGCAATTGTGTTATTGCAAGGAAAAAGTGTCTGCTGCGCTCTAAATAAAGAAATAATCCTCTCTCACGCTGTAAGGAAGAGAAACAAAGCTCATGTTATTCCCTCAAATTCCATAGCTCTGCAAGCTCATGTTTTCACTCTAGGGTGTGCCCAATTAGAAAATAATCTGGCAAGCAAAGGAATACCAACAGTTGTGCAATTCCTTCTCTGTTAAAAGCAAAACAAGTCACCAGCTTCCAACAGGTAGGAACCACCTGTCAAACATCACAAGTGCTGAAGGCAAAAGCCTTCAAAGATTTTCTACAGGATGGGCCATGTTTGTCTAAATAGATGCTTTTAAATCAAAGCAAAGAGAAACCCACCCAGCCTCAAACACCTCAGGTCACGGAGAGAAACAACAACTTTTTGCCAAGGATCTTTTTTCTCTGCTGGGCTGCTCTGCATTGCCCAGTTGCACAGGGAGTACAAAAATGCACTTACTAACAAGCAGTGGCCTGGGTGGCACACACCCCCTGCCTTACCCCTGTCCCCATACCACAGTGCATGTGTTTCATGTGCTGGGTTTTGGTCTGAGGTTTATTGCTTGGCTTTTTTAGGGTTCTCACACCTCCAAATTTCTTCAGGTTTCAGCTATTCCAGTACCTGCTGGAATGGAGGTTCACACTAGCTCAGTCTTCATACACACAGAGTAAAACTACAAGGACCCAGCAGCTGTCATTCTCTCAAAGCAGTGCTCTGAACCAGGAACGATTTCACATCAGTTTTACTTCTAGCTGCAAATGTTTAACCCTTTCATCAGTTCCCTCCAGTCACTGGAATTAACACACAAACATCCCAGCCAAACCAGAGACACCAGCTAAAGAGCAAGACGGGAAGCAAGAACAGAGAAACAGACTGCAATAACTGCTACTTTATGTTCTGTAGAATCCCACCAAAGCTTCTCCTGGATAAGAAAGAAGTGAATGGAGCCATAACCTTTAGAGTAATCTCATGTTTTCTAGCAAAGAAATGGCCCTAAGCCATTCACACACCACCATGTGGTAGCAGTACGTTTTATCAGCACACAAGCTTAGAAGAAAGCCAGGTACAACACAGTACCTCCAACTTTAAACAAGCTGAGAAAAAACCCAGGATCAGGTCAATTTGCACAACACAGTCTCCCAATCTGTTATGAGAATCCTTTAGAAGGTGGCAAAATACAGATACTGGAAGTAGGTAACTGCCATTTAACATGCTCATAAAGTGTTTTGTCTCTCTCAAAAGAGAACAGCTATCCTCCAAGTTCCTCCTAAGCAGAACATGCTTAAATTTCCAACAGACTGCTACCACTAACATAGTTTTCAGACAGAGAGGCTCATCTACTACAGTTTCTGTATTGACAGAACTATATGGTTTCACTGAACAATTTAAAACGTAACTGTTAAGCCAGCACAATCCAAGAATGAGCAGAGGGACAGTATTCAAACTCAGGGGATGAGTGTTCTAAAGCAAGCTGTACAAATTGTGCTGGCAAAAACTCATTCTTACATACATCTCTGACCTCTGCCTGTATAGTGAAGCGATGGCGTACTTCGGTGGGAGAAGAGTCTGAAGGTAGAGAAGGGTTATGTTAGAAATAAAAGAACATCCCCCTGTTATTCTGAATGCCTCGCCAGCCTGGCTTTCTAAAGAATAAAATATTGCAAATGTAGGTAAACTCTGTCAGGGTCCAAAAAGGAAAGAAAGAAAAGTGAGGGGCAAAAAAGGAATGAAGCTGTGGAAAGGGCTTACCATTGCGTTCCTCGGGTCTAAGGCTCTTCTTTGCTACTTCTGCCAATGCCCCAATGCCAAGACCAACAGCTAATCCTGTAAAATAAGAAGAAAAAGACCCAGGTCAGAATGAAAAACCCTTCTGAGCCACATACAGAGGCGTATTTTGTAATTAACCTTAAAGGCACACCACCAAATGCACAGCAACACAACAGCTTCCTTAGGACACCCTGGCTTTTGCAATGGAGTCATCTTCATTTTGCTACTGAACTGTTTTCTCCTGTACTTTTTCAGCCCAGCAGCCCAGCCAGGTATCACAGGCCAGGCCAGTCTGGGATATTCAGCTTTCATAAAGCATGTCAATGAGCTTACTCAGAGCTTGTGTGCTGGCTGAGGTCCTGCTGTAGACTCAAATTGTGTAGTTTAGAACATGGGAAGAAAAATACAATGCTCTTACCACCATGGTTCTCAAAGTCTAATTCTCAGGAAGCAGAATCTCCCTCACTCAGGGAAAGCAAAACTGTGCTTGGATGAAGCCACTGCCAGTGGAGCTTAAGGTTCTGTGACCCTACTAAAAACATTCATGTTTATTTGTGCTCATCAGCTGTCTTTGACTCCCATGTGCTCATTGATGAGCAGAAACATGCTTTTCCTGAGGCTCACCTTACACAAGCAGTATTGTAACCTGCAATTCCAAGGGGCTGTGCTGGGGAGTAACCCTGCACAGCAACAGCAAGACCATGAGACCAAATGCCAGCATCCCATGTGCACTATCACGCCTGCAGGGCGTTGTCTCACAGCCACAGATAAAGCTACAAAAAGACTACAAAAGCAGCATTATCTGCCTCCACTAACCTGGCCAAAGCCACAGATTAAATGAGACGCAGATGTAATCATGCAGTAATCTGTACTGCCAAAGGTCTCATTGCCTTCCCAGCTTCAAAATATTTATTCTTCTGGATAATAAATAACATGGGCAACCAGAACAGTTGGTGCTCCTGCACATCTCCTCAGCAGTGGTCACATCCTGCCATGCCTTACTCCCGCCCTGCCAGCAGTATTGGGGGTGCACATTTTCCAAGCACCCCAAACCCTCCTTAAGCCACTACTGAACAGCTTCCCAGATGGAACAAACAAGGGACACAGTCAGCACCAGGAAGGAAGCAGAGCTGACCAATACACGGTATTTTGTGCATGTGTGCAGCAGGAAGGGCATGCACACAGTTGTAGCCCCAGGTGAGAAGCCTGGGCACAGACCAGTTGGACCTTACCTTGCATTGAATTTTCCCTCTCTCCCACGAGGTAATTACAACCCCATCTCTACCAGTAAGATTTCAAACTTGCCCAGTGTATCTGCATCAGAAACAGCTCCATCTGCAGCCTTGCAGGCTACATGCACTAGACCAAAGAATCCAGCATAAGGTGAAGTACAGGAGACATCAGCGGAATTACAAAGCCTGCCTGAGGACTGCTTCCAGGGCCAGTCCCATGCCCTTACAGAGATGTTTCAGATAAAAAACCAAAGGTTGCCTTCGTTAAACAACCTTTCATTCTCCATTACACATGAATGTTGAAGAGCATAGAGCAAAACAGAGATCTACATTCAGAGAAAAATATAACTTTTACAAGATGTCACGATTTGAACATAACAAACAAACACAAAACACACACAACAATATTATGAAATGCCCTGAAATAAAAAAAAAATGAAATAAAATGTTAGGCTTACATATTTTCTGCAAGTTTTCCTATGGAGGTGCAGCACTGAAATGCTAAATTTAAGCCTAAAGAAGTCTGCTGTGACTACTTGTGCAAGACTCTTCAGTAGTGCCAAGACATGCATGACCACTAAGCAAGTCTTTTGCACCAGAAATCCAGAGATTTTATTAGCTGAACAAAGGGAGATAAATATCCCTAGACTCCACAGGAAAGAAGCAACAAGGCTTTTCAAACACAGCATGAAGTCTATTAAAATGCTGATACACAGTCATGTCCAACCAGACCCCATGTGCAAGACAGTAACTTGGAGCAGAAAGCACTGAGTCAGACCCAGGTATCTCATCAACAAATGTGGCTTTCTAGACTGATTACCACTCATGGAGCACTTCTGTTGGACTTGATCCCACTTTCATCACCTCCAAAGCAATGCTCGCCATCAAAAATCAGCTTGGTCATTATCACAGCTAGACCAAACTGGGCTGGCAGTAATTGGTTCCAAATTAAATACATCTCCTTCCAAAGGCTTTGAGATCGCTACTGAGATTTACTGTCTGCACCTAAAATAAAAGTAACTGAGGTTTCTAATCTCTCTTCATTATCCAGACACAAACCACTTCAAAGCTAAACAGAAGACTAGGAGCCAGATTCTACTCTGTCTTCCAGAATAAACCCGGAGAAGTTCTAGCATGCTCCAAAGCAACCTGTGGTTTATACCAGGGTAGGCAAGATCAGACTTCAAAGAAATGTGTGTCGCACCTCCCCCCTCATGGACATACACAGTTGAGCATCTAAACTAAACTATACTATATACTACACTAGAAGTGTTTCTCTTCAAAGAGGTGCTAAATGATTTGCTTATTGCTCCACTCTGTCCAACTTCCTAGAAAATTAACTCCCATCAATCGACAACTGTTTCAACTAAAGTGAGGCATAAACAAGTCTATGGTTAAGCAGTTGCTAAGGTTTAAATATCTGAAGTTTAAACAGACTTCAAGCATCTTCAAACCATAATCACCATGTGCAGCAGGATATTTAGCTCAGAGCATTACATGAAAATGCAATGCAGCATTCCTAATACATGGAAGCATCTCAGGGTGTACACAGCCCTGCTCTCAATATGGTAGCAGGAGGGTAGGTAATAGTCTTGGGATTGTGCATGGTCGAGTGCATCTTGGGTGTTTGCTGCTGCTTAGAGGTTAAGCCTACAAAAAAGGAAGTCAGCTGCATATGCAGCCTCCTATCCCTGAGAAAAAGGTAACAATTCAAAGTAGTATTTCTCATCAAAGTCTCAGTTGCTCACTTTATTCCTTTGTTCTTATCAAGTTATCATCAGAAGAACTATGAAATTAGGGAATTAAATAACAGCCTAAATTCCTCATGGCTATAACTGCACCCAGTAACATCAGCACTAGGGATCAGTCTGACCCTGAACTTCAGGAACGCATTACCTTTATCAGCTTGAATCTCATTCACTGTGGCACTGGGAGCACTGACAGCTCATACACCAAAAACTAGTTTGGAAAACTTCATCTTACAAACGAGATGAACACCCTAGGGTTCAGAAAGTAAGTTCTAGACAGGAGGGTTCAGAGCCACAACACCCATTTCCTGAAATGCCACCAGATTTGTTTTCCAGGCCTCTTTAACGCACCCACCCATCTGAAAGGCTGTGGTTTAGGCATGCATTATCTGAACACAAATAATGCTGTGTGCTGGGTCTGGCCAAGATAGGGGTTCATTTTTCTTCACAGCAGCCTGTACCATGCTCTGTGTTGGATTTTGTAGTTACAAAGTTGTAACTACAAGTGTTGATAACACACCCATGTTGTAGCTATTGCTGGACAGTGTTTGCATTATGTCAAGGCTTTTTCTTTTTCCCACTCTGCCTCTGCAATGAATAGGCTGGGAGGGAACACGGCCAGGACAGCTGGCCCAAATTGATCCAAGGAACATGCACACCCCTCACACGAGAGATTGATTGAGTTTGAAGACAGATATAGGGAAGAAGTTCTTCCCTGTGAGGGTGCTGAGGCGCTGGCACAGGGTGCCCAGAGAAGCTGTGGCTGCCCCATCCCTGGCAGTGTTCAAGGCCAGGTTGGACACAGGGGCTTGGAGCAACCTGCTCTGGTGGAAGGTGTCCCTGCCCATGGCAGGGGGTTGGAACTGGATCAGCTTTAAAGTCCCTTCCAACCCAAACCATTCTATGGTTCTGTGATTCTAACATCATGCTCAGCAGTAAAAGCCTGGAGAAAGGAGGACGAAGGGAGAGGGAGCATTTGGGGTCATGTGTTTGCCTTCCCAAGTAACTGCTACAGATGTTGAGGCCCTGTATCCCAGGAAGCAGCTGAGCATCTGACTGCACATAGGGAGTAGCAAATGAATTTCTCTTGCTACTTTGCTTCACCTATTAAACCACAGGTGAATGCTTTCTGAGCAGCTCAACTCCTAAGTTTTCTTGCTATTGCTCTTCCTAACAAAACAAGTTAGGAGCTGCATGGTGCTTAGCTGCCAACCAAGGTCCACCCACCACATACCATTCATCTGTTACCAGGAATCATCTCTCCAAAGCACTTGTAGGGCTGTAGAAAAGCACTCTCCTCATCTGGCCCACTAACCTACTGACCTTGCCCAAGTCATTTCTGACATCTTCCATTTTCCTTCTCTGCAAGATGACTGTTTCCTCCAAGATTTATCATGTTGGGATAATTTTCAGCATCACTGAAGAGCCACCGTTCAGCACCTTGGAAAATAACATCCCTGAGCACCTCTAGAAAGTCACACTCCTGCACTCTATGCAGGCAGATTATTTCAGGCTTGGAGAATGCCACTTGGTTTTCTACTAGCAGAGTGCCCCCTCAAACATTTTCCAGGCATCTCCAACATCCATTACACTTCAAACCAAGTCCATCTAGAGAGGGTCAGGAATCAGTTTTGCTAAGGAGGAATCTTCTTGCTCAGCAACTGACACAACAAAACAAACAGGAGACTGAATGGGCCGCTATCACTGTGCTCAGCCGGCCAAGCACAAGGGGTGAGTGAGACTCTCCCCTGGAGCAGCCTGTGCCCTTGTTCCAGTCACATCAAACACTGCAAGCACCACACACAACATGCTGCAGACAGTTGTGTATCAATGTCCAGGAGCTTCCTGAGCATGAAATGCTTACCAGAAAAAGCCACACTCAGGTGACAAGCTGAATCCTGTAGCTGCCCTGTATATACTTTAATAACTTGCCTCAAGGCTATCATTATTTTTGCACAATTGCTACACTCACATTGGATCTAGACTCTACTACAAGCTTCCTGAATCTTTATTGCAGAAGGATATTATATCATTAAAATAATAAACTTACAAACCAGGAATATGATTAAGGGAGACAGAAACTCTTAGAAAAGCCAGATGATGGAAAAGGAAATAAAGACAGGATCAAAAACTGTTTGGGTGGAACCAATGACCCATCATGCTACAAAACAAGCATGGAACAAAAACACTGCAGAAAAATCTGTTTTACCAATTCAAACGCTGAGAAGAAAAAAAAGTAAAACAGAACAAAAATCAAGGATGATATTTAGTCCTATAAATACAACCTCCAGCAGTCACGCCAGATGCTGCAAGAAGCATACAAAAAATACATACAAAGGACAAAGTAGTTCAGGAAAGGATCTTGTGCTGATTATAGAGAAACATTAGCTGAGAATTACATGCAAGCATTGGAGAAAATGATCTCCAGTCTTCCCAGCAAAATGTTCTTTCATTCCCAGAAGAGGTAAGAAGCCAGGAAAACTCTGCACTCCAACTATTTCTACCTCCTGTTACGCATTTGTCCACCACCTACCACAGCGTCCTGATACCACAGCTGAGAGATCAGCATTCCCTCTGACATTAGGGGGGAGAGTGCAAAAGAACAGGCAAAGACAAGAGGAATGATTCAAGTGTGAATGGGATCATGCCAATAAGCATGGGAATTCAGCTACCTGAACCCCAATAATAGTTACACAAACTCGGGTTTTGATCTACTCAACACCTCCATCTTCTCCAAGTCTAAGGTGATGTCCTTCTAGCATAGAAAAGAGTGGGGTTTATCCCACCACATGCAGATTTGAATGGTGTGGAGGTGGTAGGGGACAAATCCACCTTAATGGGGTCTTCAGATGAAGATGGCACCCCACAGCTCACAAGAAACAGATTGTGCACAAAAAGCTTACTTCCTCTAAGCTACACTCCCTGATAGATTTAGGGACTGACAGTGAGGCCAGTGAGTAGCTAGGTGAGACAGGTACTACCTTCCTCTGCTCACAATCTAAGGGGAAAACAGTCGACCGTAAGTCAAAGCTCACCAACAACTTCAGAAGAATCAAAAACGGATAAAAGCTAATGGTACACCACAGCTCCTGCCATCAGATAATGTTTCTTGGTTTAAAGATGCAGTCTGCAGAGAACATTGCTTGCCAAATGAGAGCCAGTCAGGAAAACACACACTAGAATGAGCTGACAGGGTTTCACAACTGCACTGGCTCCCTCAAAGCTTCTTGCAGGTTGGAAAACATACTCTAAACTTGGAGCAAATAGCAAGCAGGACCTGCTCCTCACTATAAATGGAGTCCCTCCTTCCATGCAGATCTAGAGGCTGTTTAAAGCTCATACCAATGTGGATCAAGATCTGACCGCTAAGAAGTGTTCCTCACAGGTAGTCCTTCCCATGTGGAGCTGCTCATACTGCTCAGACTCATCACACCCTCAGAAGCCTTCAACATTGCCCAGCCTACCAAAATATTACCAAGGGATTTCTTAAACTGGAAAAAGTATACCTGTAAGCCATATTCTTTCTTTGTTAGCCAGTGTGTACTGACAGTGCTACCTCCCCTTGCCACTGCAAGGAAGAATTCAGAAAGATAAGCAATAAATGCTAACAGGATTGCAGAGCCTAGAGAATTTGGACACCATTTCTGCAACACAATGTCCCCTCAAAAGCAGTCTGAAAGCAAGAGCTCTGTCTTGCCAGCAAGTTCAAACATACAAAACAGACAACTGGAAGAGAAGGGCAAGACCAAAAAATAAGATGAGGCACAGATATGACTGGGGATGCTGCTTAAAAACAACCTCCTTCTTTCTTACTTTCCCTTTGTGGTTTTGGTTTGGTGGAGATTTTTTGTTTTGCTTTGTAACCCGAGGTTAGCAGAAGACAGGTAGGCAGTTATATTTCCCCTTGATGCATGAGTCAGCCTTTCCTCATGTAACAGCCCTGCGTGCCAAGAGCTGGAACGTACAGCAACAGCACTGGAGCTCAGAGCTTACAGAAGATTTGGTCATCTGCCACTTCACACCCATCAGCTGTCAGCAAGCAGCCACAGATAAATTTGGAAGATGACAGCTAGCACTGTTGTGACACTTGCCATGAAAAATCAAGGCTCAATTAGAACAGAGACCGATATGCTATGCGAGCTTAAAAACAAAGAAGTCGAGTGAGTTTTAAAGCGATGCCTTGTTACTCTGAAAAGCAGATCCTGAATCCTGCTTCCCTTTAAGGAATACTAAGCATGGTGAGAAGCAGAGCACCTGCAGTGACCTACAGGGTTAGAGAGATCTGACCAGCATTAGAATGGTTTGTAATGACAAAACTCACTTTGTTTATTCCTGCACTGCACAGAATCAGCCCCTGCCCTCAACTATTCCTAGTGCACATCTTCCTCTGTGTGGTTCTTGTCAGAGTAATAACAGGGGTTAGGTTTTTTCTTTTTTAGTATAATAGTTGATCTGAATGACATTTGTCAGACAGGTTTTCTTTCTTCTGGGATCCATAACACAAGAATGCCTACTTTGCACATGTGCTTCTCTATCAGATTTTGTGGAAGAGAATCCCAAGAGCCATGAGGGCCTAACTTGCTACTTAGGAGAATGGACAACAGTCACAACCTAGATAGCCTACTATCATCCCAAAACACTATGATCACAAAAAAAACCCCACCCCAAAACAACCAACCAAAAAGCCACCTACAACAAGAGACTACTCATCTAATGACGTGCCAAGAAAGATTAGCTGTGATCATCTTTTCCACCTGCAATAGTTCCCTTTTTTTCCCAGGAGCATGTTAAGTCCTTTGATGGTTTTGGATATAAGATATTAGATAAGCACCATCTGTTATTATTACTAAAGATACTTATATTTAACAATCTAAGTCCCATTCTGCAAATGAATTCTTCACATGGGTTTCAGCTAGCTTCATCTTTCAAGCTCTTGACTTTACATCCTGGGAGAAAACGGTTTATAAGCAATGGCTGAGTAAATCAAACCTTGACTATTATCATCTCCCCACCCTCAAAAATCAATACCAAAAGGATATATTCTTATATTTAACCACTGTTCAGAGAACTAGCAAGGATAAGGTTGGGAAAGAAATTATTTAAAGTAACAGCTGCTCCAGCTGTCTATTCTTGACAGTAACAGCACACTATAAGGACTGGAAGGAGAGTTTCCTCAGTGAAGTGAAGTCACGTGAAGGACCAGCACATTTGTACAGACTGGAGAATTAGTGAGAGGGAGAGAGTGAGATGCAGTTAAAGCAGCACAGCCCAGTATATGTTACCATGAAGATGTGCAGCTCTACTGTGCACTCCCAAATCTTAAGAGTGGCTTTTTTTCCACCCTCCCTCCAGAACTATGGAAACTAAGTTCCAGGAAAGCATCAGCCTGCTGTCTTCAGCCAAATGAAACCCCATGCCAACTCTGTAGTTCTTGTTTACAGGTAGCTTGCTGAATGAAGCTGAAAGGTCTGTTTAGGTAGGCAGCTCTTTTCTTTGCCATACTATCACAGTAACAGCTAGGATACAAGAGTGGCAGAAAGCAGGATTCAAAGTGTAACTTCATTCTGACTAAAGGCTGAGCTCTTTAATTGTAATGAAAAGGCCCAAATCAAGCTCTGAGCTAACCAGCTGTTTGTGGGAAAGCACTTTCCCATTAGCAAGCTTAACTAGAAAACAGAAGCAGCCACTGCTTAAAAAGCTTGACATTAATCAGTTCATGCAAGCACAGTGACTGCAAGTGTGGGTGTGCAAACTGACCTCCAAAGTTGGCGAGCCGTCCGATCCTGGTGACAGGAACCTTCCTCTCCCGAGCCCGCTCGCTGAGCTGCAGCAGAAAGGGGGGCAAAGGAAAACAGAAGAGAAATACACAAATGAACTGGGCACACGGTCAAAGACCTGCAAATTCAGAGTGCAACTCTGAAAGCACTTGAACAACTCTGTGCTACAGAAAGCTCTTCTCGAACACTGAGCCTTATGTTGAGAGATTTTCAAGTGAACACGCTGCAGAATGGACACACCGTGAACCAAAACATACACTAAGCAGAGGAGTGGACAAGAGAATAGGGAAGATATGACACGACAAGCATGTTTAGAAACCCCATTTTTACTTTCACCTCTGCAGCTCTTCTATTTTGAACTTGGAGAAGCAGCACAGTGCCAACCCAAACTCCCCTCCACACATGGAATTAAAGCTCATGGAAGGCTATCAGGTTCACAGTTCTGTAGATACCTTCCCTCCACCCAACAGCTGGAGCAGAAGCAGCATAAAGTCTCATCAAAGCAATATCCTGAGCAAGTGAACCTGCAGTAGCATCTGATACTGGGTTTGGGGACAGAAGGTCAGAGCAGATGGCAAGTACCTCCACTGTGAATTCTGCTGTGGGCTCTCTGTGCTGTCTCACACGAGGGCATGAAGCACCAAAGCAAGAACTGTGAGCTGTGCTGCTCCCCAGTCTACTAATGCTCAGGCCAACATTCCCCTCACCTCTAGAAGGACTGTAAGACACACCAGGAAGCCACAGTTTTCACTGAGAGAAGCTTATGCTAAATTCATTCTTCACAGCCATAGCAAAACAACTAGCTAAAGGGAACAGGGCCTTCCAAGGAGAAGACAGACTCTTCACGTCATTCTTCAAACCTTTGTAGATTACAGCTGAACCCACCTGCTCAACATTTTACTCCAAAACCAGGGATGAAATACAGACCCTTCATTACTGTTGTAATTACATTGTCCAGTGAATGAAAGGAGAGCTCTTCTTAATATGAAAGTGCAGTCTAACTTTATGCATGCTTTTTAAACATCCTCTCACATCAGAATATCTGATATATAGGGGGCACGTGTGACAAGAGAGCCAGAAAAGCTAATGACAGAATAAATATCACAGAGATCAGAGTTAATGAGCACTGACACTTCCCTCTTTTGCATTCACAAAAAGGAACAATGGAAGAGGAAGAAATGAGAGAAACACAGGAGGAGGTGAGTAAGTACAATCCAGTACAGAAACTGCAGTACTGACAACCCTTAATTTAAAAAGACATACCATCTGTTTGTAGGGTTTCTGCTCTGAACCTGCTTTGGCCTGTCTGGCTTTATCAATATCTTCAGCTGTTAATCCACCAACAGAGGAATGGTCTTGGTGAAAAGCCCTATTTTGTCCAAAAGCAGCAGCAAAAGGATTTCCAGGGTCCCTAAAGCCTCCAAATAATCTTGCATCCATCTTGGGAGGGAAAGGCTTCTGACCCATGCCAGCATCTCCAGTCTCACCAACACTTTTTAAAGGTCCATTCGTAGTGTAAGAGTAAGCAGGGCCTTCACTGCTGTGTTCATGGGGCTTGCTGGGGGCAGTGGAGAAGTCCATTGGAGCATCTGATGAGTCTCGGGCTGAAAAGTCATAGTCCTTCCCAAAATTCTCATCGAGATCAGTTAAGTTCTCCTGCTGTATGCCTAATTCCTGCAAACAATAATAGAAATACTTTAAGAACTTAAAACCTGCTCCTTACCCATCCGTGGTCCCCAGAGGTGGGCATGCAGTTAGGCTGTCATGTCTCCATAGCAAGTTGTGGAGGTTCTGGTACTGCAGGCGTTCACAGTAAGAGACAGGGAAAAGGAAGATGCTGAGGACACCTGGGATCACTGGTAGTCTTTCAACCCCACTGATGGGACAAAGTCATTAATAGCTTCTCAAATACCTGTAAGTGACAACACCTTGTTCTACACACGCTGCCAGGAAGGGTCACTAATTGTGGAGTTCACTAGGAGCAATACACTGCTCAGAAACAACAGGTGATAGGAGCTGCAATATTGCTTAACATATATTTAGGACGGACAATAAAAAGCTAAACCTCGTAATATTAAGTTCTTCTACCATGCTCCCTCCTGTCATAGAATGTCAGCACTTTGCAGCCGAAACCTACCCAAAGCAACACCAGATGCCTCCTTACTGGCAAAGTAAGCTCAGCTTTCCATGGCCAGGACATTGCCAACTGCAAAACACATTTCATCATTCAACCACTAAACTGTGTTTTGGTTTGTTGTCATCCCAAAATAAATAAATAGAATTCTGTGCTTGAAGCAAGGATTTCAGCATCAGCCACGGCAACAACCAAGCCAAGCTTCTCCTGACAGTCTTTTCAGTTCTGACCTGACCTGCAGGAGGTGCCCCACTAAGTGCAGGTATTTCCCACCACTTTTCAGTGTAGCAATAAATAAGAACAAATGTCCACACACAGCAGAGCATTCTCTCCTATTTACTTGTTTCTTGATATGTTCTAGTTACCTATCTCAGCATGGCAGATGCTGATGGAAGAACTGATGACTATTACAGCCAATCAACAGGATCTTAAATCCTGTTGTGGTCAGGCAAGGAGGCAGCATATTTTAAGCTCTTTCCTAAACACTAGTTACATTTCTTTTCCTTACAGAGAAAAACAGAACATGGTCTTTCCTGTTATTCAGCAGGTCTCACGCTATTCCAAACCTCAATGTCACTGTGGGGGGGAGAGGAGAAATCTGTTTACAGATGGGGACTGTGGCCACAATACTAATTATTACAAGTAGTCCTCTCTACTGCCATACTTAAGTACAGGAAGCTTTTCTAAAACCAACCCCATGTCTGGTGACAGAAGCTGTTGCTTAAAAAAAGTCTGACTTTATGTTCTTTATTTGAAAATCAGCTCTGCAAATCCAGCCTGGGCTGTAAGTGATGAAGACCTGACCTGAGCCATTCAGAAGGAGTATCACATGCACCAGTTCTGTCAAGAAGGGAAGCAGCACTGAGATAAATCCAACTGACTGTAGAAGAGCTCATTCACTTAGTCAAAGGCGAGATAATCAATGATGAATTTTAAAGGAGACTTTAAATAACAAAGCTGCTGGCCCATCTTAGCAAGAGTTTGATCTTCAACAAGGTGAGGGGAACAGAGCGGTTTTCATTTTCAGCATGTCTTAAACACTCTGTAATGGAAACAAACACTCTGCAGTGACATTCCCCTCCCATTCCTGTCCAAGCACCTACTGCACACCACTGAAATCCTCGAGAACTCTCAGAGTGTTGCAACACCTGTATTATCAATCCAGACCTTCAGAGCTAGGTTCTTGTTCATGGTGCAAGGTCCTAGCCACCCTCACAAGAAAACCAAAAAGCAAAACATCAGACTAGACTGTGCTGAAAGAGCTTTGCTTACCTGCATTTTCCCCAAGGCAGAACTGAACTGTTCTTCAGCAGCAGCCTGTAGAGTCTTTGCAATGGTAACTGCATCACCCCCAAAGAGCACCTGCCGAAGCTGTCCTGCTTGGGTTTCTAGGACTGCTTTACTAAGCTTCGTCAAGCCCTTCATGATCAAGATGGCATCACCCGCCATGACCGATGTCTTTCTGTGCTGAGAGATGGAAAAGGGAAGGAGCAGGGAAAAAAAAAGAAAAGCAAGAGGTCAAGGAACAAGTTTGCAACCAGTTTCACGTCACCTGAGAGCCAGTGGCATACCCCAGACAATCTCTTTCCACTTTGGCAACCAGCCACCATGGGAACTTGCTTGCAGCCCAGCTTGAATGACAGCTAGTTAGCAGACCTTACCAGGCAAAGAGAGGACTCTCCTCATCACTCTTCACTAGTTAAGATAACGTCCCAGGACTCCACACAATTGTTCAAGTTACTATTGACCAAAGACAGGTAAATGTCAGCAGCAAACATGGTCTTGATTCCTTCCAGATGTTTAAGAAGGATTAAAAGCATTAGCATTTGACCTTTCATTATTATCAGGCCCTGGAACACATTCTCAGGGCCTGATAGCAGGGATGAAGTGCACTGACAGCTGTCACAGTCCATTCCTGCCCTGGAGCTATGCCTGCTTACTTTACATAGCCAAATCTCTTCCCTCCCACACCAATGAACAAGCTTTGTCTGTCCTCCAGGGGCAGCCTGCTCAGTCCCCAACTTGTAGCTCACTCTGCTACTTCTAACTGGAAATTTAAGTATGCTAAGAACACCTACCACAGCATTTGTAGCGTACTGCACTACAGCGCTAAGTGTTTGACTCAGTCCTCATTCCTGTTCAAAAAGCTCCAGCCCGGATTCCTAATAATCTGTGCAATTTCACTGTCTTGAAATCCAAATCAGGCACTGTAGGATGCAAGACAGTATGTCTAAAGAGCAAGTTCCATTGATTCCTTGGAAGCAAGCTCAGGCCACCAGCTTTCCTACATCACTGTGGTTCATGTAGAAGAAAATCAGGAGTGGCTGAGGTGCCAAAACCATCTTGCAATGGAGATTTTCACCTGCTCATTTCACTCATCTCCCACATCTTTTAAGGACAGTCAGGGTTACAGTTCCAGGGCTCAGGTGCATGTCCTCCCACCTTTGCTAACACAGGAGAGAGAAGCTTGTGGTTGGCACCAAAAGCTAAGGTTCTACCTTACCCATGCAGCATTCTCTGTAATGATTTGGATTCAAAAAATAACATTGTGGCTGTGATAGGTAACAAGCACTAGTCTAAGGCCACATATTTAAGTCATTTCCTAGGAAGATACACAGGTACCATTTCATTTTTAGAAGATAATCCATCATCACACACATACACACTGCAACTATAAACATTAATACACCGAGGTGGTAAAAGCAACCCTGAATCAACAGCACACATGGCATCACATCCTGCTGCAGATCACAAACAACTGCATCAAGTTACCTTCTCGGGAAGCACAAAGCCTATCTCATGAACATGTCATGCAGGAGAAGTGTGGACTGCTATAGCTAAATGTCTGAGTAAGTACACAGCCTTGAACATTTGCAGTGAATCTGGGCTTAGCAAGTTAGACATGAAAACAGAAATCAAGCCTACCCAGGTCATTATGCTGTGGTGGTCTTTACAAGGCCTATCCATATGCTGCAGACCTGGAAGAAGTGTTACTCCTGAATTTCTCCAGTGTTTAATCACTCGGGTTGGTTTTAACATTGTATAATGCATTTCTAAACCTGAAAGCTCGCTGTCAGGTAAGGAAGTGTGTGCTCTGTCAACAAGAAGTGGTTCCCCACTACTACCTCCCTGACATCTACACACTGGAAATTTCCACATGGATCTCACTCAAAGCATTTACAGGCAGTCCCTGCAATTCAGAGCCAGGCAAAGAAACCAGCCAACAGCACAGTACTGTCCCAGCTGAAATGAGATCATTCTAAGGGTGCCACTACTAAGAAATAAGTGCTTTTGTAGTTACAAATATTAGAACAACAGGAAAGCTTGAATGCAAAAAGTTCCCTCTCTCCCAAGGAAGGCAACACAGGGTAATGTAATATAGGTCAGCGTACACTCAAACAACACACACATCCACTTTTAACACAGATTCTTGCTAACCAGTGATACTAAACCCATACTCTCACCCAAAACCAGCTGAAGGACTTATCTGAACTGACAGTTATGATACTCTAAATGTACATTAAAAAACAATAAGGAAAGAAACAAGGGAAGCTAATGCCACAGATATATTGCACAACTCACACTCAGCCCTCCACTGCTAAACACATCAACAAACAAAGAGGACCTTTACAGGTCCTCTTTATAGCCCTTTATAGGTTCAGCTATAAAAAACAGCACTAGGCACATTGCTACCAACATCCCCATTTTATCACCCCATTTTCTCTGCACAGCAGTTATAACAGGAGTTACTCTGTGTAGGAAACAAGCCTACAGGCAACTGACTTGCTGTTCTCAATGACAATCATGAAGTATCTTCCAAGAATAGGCAGGGTCACAGTTTTTGCTTAGTAGACTTCTCATAGTTGAATGAATCTCTGGAATACACCCCACACCTTCTAGCATGAGGAGGCTAGAGCCAAGTCCGCCTCAGATACCATACACACAAAACCTCACAATAGGCAATAGATGATATTTGTACACATCCTTCCCTTCGTTCTCCTCCTTTTCCACATGCTGACATGTATTCTGACAGACATGCCAACTAGCTTCTGACTCCATGTGCTTTTTTCCAGATGCTTGTACAGTCAAAAATCTTACTCACGTATACATATACACACACATATAGGACAGATTAAGTTTAAACACAAGGAGACTTCTAATCATACAGAAATATTTCTATACATTTTCTGTGCATGACAACACAGCCTCTCTCAATGTAAGGGGAGTTACTTCCACCATCAACAGTTTGCTACTACCCAAGAAAGCAGCTCATCTACCACTAAATAATTTAACAAAGAAATACCACCACAAACACCCCCCACCAAAACCACAACAGTTTTACACATTCATATTAATGAGACAAAATGAAACTCTTGGGCTGGACAGGCAGTAAGGCAGACAGTATCATGCTTCCAAAGCAAACAGTCTCTATGCCTTCCTCCCCTACCTACTATCCTTGATCACAATCACCATTATCTTAGCTGTATCTAAACAAGGACTATAACCCTGGAATCAGTATTACAGCCACCTACACCATCAGAGTGAACGTGCCAACAGTATGGAATAAAAACAACCACCACAAGCAAACTACAACCGACTGGGTACTCAGGACATTTGTCCTGTGGCCACAAACCAACAGTAGACTAACTTCAAAATAAGCATTATTCAAGCAATCTGTTCTGTAACCGATCTTCTACGGATTTTTCCATTTCTTTTTACATGTGTTGCCATACCAACCCTTTCACGTGATCCTTTCACTCGTGGCCTTTTCCAGCTCCACCACACACCTCCCTACCAATTCCTTTGATCGCAGATTTCCAGGCCCATGCCTGAATTAGCTGGATTCCTTGGGCTGCAGCTGACCCAAATTTTAACCATGCAGGGCTCGGAACAAACTGCATTTTAAAAAGGAAAGTTTCCATCACTCTTTATCTTGCACATTCTTCATTCTTCCCCCACCCAAAATCTCCCACATACCACAGCTCCAAAAGACATGTCTTTTGAGGTCCGATCTACAACAAAACTCAGCACTCAAATACAGGAGTCCTGCCCCATTGCTTTGACTCAAGCCTTCTTACACCGAGTTCATCAAGTCTCTAAAAGCTGCTTTAAAACTACCCTTACACAAATCAGTTTGCTAACACCATTTAAAATAAACACCTTCGAAGGGCAGGTGGAACTTCTTTACTCTCTAATCACTGCAGCAGCAGTACAGGCACTGATAAACTGCTGCTTGGCAGACAAATGCATCTTTCCACCAAAATTCAGAAGACTTAGCAGTTGTTTCTGGCAAATGACAGCCAGTTCAAAACCCAGTATGAACAGTTTTCCCCATAAATGGCTTGACTCTCAAGACGAGAGTGAAAAGAATGCTTGGACGCTTTAAAATAAGCAGTCTGCTTTATTTTAGGCATAGATACATCATTAAAAAGTGAATGCTCTGGACTGATGGCTCCATTTACTTCTTTCTGGACAATGTCTGGGGACATACAAGAGTGGAGTCACAGCCCACGTGCCTGGAATTAGAGTCTCTTTCTACCCTGGCCATGGATCTAGCAATAATTCACTCATAATTAAGATCCTAGTGAGAGAGCACATCCCCTCATTACAAGCTGCCTTCTCTGCTGATACACCCCGACACAATACACCAATGAATTCTGTCACGGGCACATGTTGCTTCCCATTACACCGAGGTAGATCCGACTCCGGCTGTCACTCACTCGCTTCTCCCCAAGAATGAGCTCTGTGCCTGCTCCTGGGAATCAAGTATTTGCAGTTGGGGACCCAAAAAAAGTTCCAATTTTGGAACCCTTATTTGTGGGGGAAAAAAAAGATTTGGGCCATTGAGCCAATGCTTCCATCTGGAGTTGTATTTATACCTAACATCCTATCTTTAGTTACCAAGAAAAAAGGGACAAGGACGAAATGAGAGTTTTGTCCATTTATGCACTGGACAGCACTCAGAACAAGCCACTGCACTGCAACCTCTATGTGGCTCAAAAGCTGCAGGCACAAGTGTAACTTGAATTACGTGAATAATTCTGGTAAGTGCAGTCCTAGGGGAACAGTTGGACTTAATGATCTCAAAGGTCAATCAACCTAGTTGATTCTATGATTCTATGCATTCTGTGATTAAAGTTACTTCCCATGCGTGGGGATCTTCAATCCAACAAGGACAGCAGTATGTTAAAATCAAAACAGAGCATGACCACAAAGCATACAGATTAATAGGAAATTCAGGCAGATATTTGAAGCACATACTTAAAAAACAGCTGAAGTTATACCTTTATTTGGGTTTATGGTAATTTTACATGAAGACACAGTTCCAACTGACCCTTCTATCCGTGTTAACATACAGCACCACTTTTAAAGACAAATCCCCCACATCTGTATGGAACAGCTCTAAGCAGCAGTATTTTCTGCTGGTTAACCAGAGTTAAAGCTCTGCACTGCTTAAATCCAAACAATGCACTTCAAACAAAAACTAAGCATAACAAACATCTGCCCCCAAGTTTGCAGAGCAGCTCTATGCTCTCGGAGCCACTCCAGAAGCTACAGCACAAGAGACAACTCATTGTTCAGCTCCCTCTGATGCACAGGGAGCCAGTCCCTCCAGAATATAAAGCTCTGTGCCGGGAACCAACAGAGCTCCCCACTAGACTCACACTCTAAAGTGGAATACGAAGTATAAATGAGGGAGGTTATCAGCTTGCAGTTAATTACTTATTCTTTTTGCATACACTGCTATGTTGTTTTTATTGGAAGTTTTCACTTTCTGGAAGCACACCGAGTCTAATTCAGGAGTTTGAAACCTGTAAAAAGCTATGTCTCACAAACAAGCACAGATTCCTTTAGACTCAAATACACCACTACTTAAAATTCTTGAGAAAAACAGCAGCTCTTCTGTCTGCATTTAAGCACACATCACTCTTAGATCTCAAAAAGCTAAAGAAAGGGGACTAATACCGAATTCCCTACTTCAGAGGGAAGAGAACAAGTAATCTACCCAAAGTTACACTGCATGTCAGTGATGGGGCTGGGAAGAGATCACAGCTCTCTCCAGAGTACATTGATCCTTACAGCATACAGCCTATATGTAAGTGTCCTTTAAATACCCACCCCTACAGAGCAAAAAGAGCCAAGGATTCACAGGCACTTCACTGACCATCTTAACGGTATATTGCTAACAGTTGTATCTAACTGATTAAACACCACACCAGCAATCATCTCTAGTCAGAGCCTTCCTAATTATAAGCTGCTGGAAATCTAGACACACCCTGTAACTGTACTGTAGCTCTGTATTCCCCAGGTGTAAAAGGATATTTGGCTTATTATCCTTGTACACCAGGACAGAACCATGCTCACTGTGTCTCAGGTCACTACATTACAAAGTCAGTAAGAGGTACCTCACGCAGGTCTCTCCTTTGCTCACACAGTGAGCCTAACTCTTCTGTTACCACTGCGAGCAGCAGGTTAACAGCACAGCCTCCCACTATTGATCCTGCAGGTACACATGTCTGGACAGATCCCATGATTTTCAACCCTGCCCTGGAAGCTAGGGGTAAGTTCAAATTTAGTAACTTACAACACATCCTTGTCTATTCATAGCCCCCTTACATAGCAGCGTCCTAGCTGTGGGAGCTTTCTTACTTCTAGCTGTAACAAAACGTCGCTGTAAGCAAAGGAAAAATAGGATGCAAGAAGAGGACCATAGTAAAAAATGACTACTTCAAGAAGACCTAAGTTGATCTCCATGCTGAAGGAGAACATGGTCTATCAGAACCTTCAGCTCTCTTTAAATTCATATATTCTATGTAACATAACCATATCACTTTTCCAAACTAGGAGAGCCAAAGTTTTCAGCAACTTACATAGGTGCCTTTGGAAATCCCAAACCACAGCAACTTCTGCACAGCCATGCCCCATGGCCATTACTGTGCAATATAAAATTCTAGGCTTTACCAGTTTTAGAAAAGCTCTCTGAAAAAAAACCATACTGGATCCACTTGCAGCTTACTGCTCAGACATTCCCCTTCCATCTCTTTCCTAGTCCTGATTATTCTCTTGATCAACATTTTGACCGCATCAAACTAAGATAGGGATTTAATACTCCCAAATGTCACGATTCAGACAGAAAAAAAGCTGTATGTTTCAGAATACTATGTCAAGCCCTTTTACAGCGCTTTCATGCAGCACTTCCAGGAAAGACAAGGTGTGCAACTGGTTAAAAGGAGACGTGACTGGCAATGAAAGGGGCTGCATAAAGATCTAATCTACACAGAAAACCAGGACAAACTGCAGAGGCAAAACAAACACACTAAGAGAACCCTGTAAGTGGGAGCTATTGCCCGCACAACACAAAACAGCTCTGGGACCACCTAGACCACAAGCAGATCATCTTTCATGGCGTCTCTTTGTACAGAATCTACATGGTCTTTAAAGAAAAGCCTTATGCAGTTTGCAGGAAAACACACACCCCACACCCCCCATGTTTTAACTCTGTGTATGTGTACAGACTTGTTTAAGCAGACATGATTTTGCAGTTTCTAGAAGCCTGCTCCACAGATTGACAGCTAAGTTTTTCAGAGGAACTAGAGGAACTATTTCCTATGCTGTGAGAAGCCCATAGAACACCAGAAACGGACCAACTGGGAATTTAATATGCTTCATTTAGCTCTACACCTCTGTTTACTGACAGAATACAAAAGCTATGAAAACGATGCGCAGAAACACAACTGCGCAATGAAAGGCCAGAACTTGTGCATCCCGTTATTTCTTGGTCTTTGTCACCAACTTAGATTGGTTCCATTCTTCTGTCTGCTGGGGGATGGAGGGGAACAGGGATGGACACAATTGGCACCTAAAAAACTGAGAGCTTCTTTGAATCTAAAGATATGCGTGTGCCAATTAAAGGAGCTTTCTCTACTGGATGGGAAAGCACTGACTGACTGACCATCGTCCCTCAAACTACTGTGCTTTACTGTCAGCTTGCATTTTGGTTCCATATGTGTATAACTTACTTTCTTCTTCGGGTACTGAAGGAAAGCACGCACTCAAGAGCACAGGCGGCGCTTCAAGCACTTTTATAGAACAAGTTGAGAGAGGAGCTGCTCTTCTAGAGATGCTCTGCCCCAGAACACACAGCTCAATAAGCCAAAAGCCTCCTCTTCCAGACTCCTGCCTTGAACAGTTTTAGAGATAGAAAACCAGGAGACCAACATACGCACGGGAGATACGATACTTAAACACTACTGCAGGCGCACTGCCTCCTTCCTAAGCTGGACCATTCACCCAACAGTACAGACACTTCAGGAGTAAGAAAACTGCTTATTCATGCATCAGGCCAAGTCCTGAGATGCATTCAGCAAGTTACCCCATGCACAGTGACACACAAGATAAAAAAACCACGAGATGCATGCCATCCCTAGCATCCTTGTTAAGACAATAAGGAAAACCACACACAGGAAAACCAAACTAACCTTTACCTACAAGAAAAAAGCCCAAACTCTGTAACCAATCAAGCAGTTTAACAGGAAGGATATCAAAAGGCAGGAATTCAGTTGCTGCCCCCCATCCATCTTGGTTTCTAGAAAAATAATACAGCACATAGTGCAAAACAACAGACCATCACTTGCCTGCAAAAAGACTACTACAAGACAAAGTAAGTCGCAGTCTTGATGCACAGATGCAAGATGAGCTATTATTCACCTGCACTATCACAAATGAAGTAGCCAGAGCTGCATTCCACAGCACAGAATGCTCCTTGACAGCAAGGAAACAAGGTGATCAGCACTCAGACAATAAACATGTATGGGGATTCTACACGTGACCTTTTCTGCTACTTATCAGACTATTTTTAAAAGGGAGACACCGTCAGCACACAGCAGGACACCTATTTTTTACCCCTCTCTCTAGTAAGGCTGGACAACATACAACTGCTTATTCTAAGCACATCTTATTCAAAGCTACCAAGGTCATTGCTAACTAACAGCACAGAAAGAGCATTTACAAGATACAGAAACAAGTTCCCTGGACTAAAAGCAAGCAGACTGCTAAGCACATGAACTGCAGCTATGTTTCTTCTGATGACATATGAAAGGGAGACAAGTTCATATTACACGGCAGAGAAATGTAAGACCAGCAACATTCTCTTTAAATACCGATCCGCTTTGAGCTCAGATTAATTTCTGAATCCCTTCACAAGTCTTCTATTGAGCTTCTATTGACTCAGCCCATCTCCTTCTGCAACCAGTGCTAAGCATGATTTTGTATATGCTCAAAGAACACACCCCGGTTCAGTAAAGCAACCTAAGACAAGCAACTTGAGAAATAAAGTGCAGAAGGTTCGTTCTTTTTAGGAAAACAGTACTTAGGGTTATTGAAAGAAGAATTCATTTCCTTTCACATTTTTCTTTGCCTAAACACTAAGTAAAAAGAAAAGTCTACTTTGCTTTTGTTAAGAATAGCCTTCCGACTTCTTTATTTTTCAGAATGCTGACTGCAAGACTGTATTTCCATTGCACAGGGGGAATGCAAAGAAGTTCCCCACATACATTCC
>NW_009922411.1:75801-76322 GCF_000696875.1 Nestor notabilis
TGGGGCATCAGAAATAGTGTTAGTACAGCTGCAGAATTTAGGATGGTCAGTGACTATGACAGCAACATTATACAAGCCAAATTCTTAAATCTGTAGCTACTTACAGGTAGTTTGCTCACTGTCTGTTAACTCTGGCTCACTTTATTCCAAAGACTCTACTAACCTACTCACTTTTGAAAAGTAAGATTATTTCCTCGGGGGCCTTACCAAAGCCATGGTCTCACAGGTCTTCCTTCCCCCACTTCAGCCACAAGCAAGCTCAAAACAACCGACAGATTTATTTCACATCCACCTTCAACCAGACGCATAGAACAGTCCCAGGAGCATAGAGAAGCGAGGATCTGAACCGGAGCAGCCCGGAAAGCCAGCACGGGGCAGGACTCTGCACCTTCCTCCGTGATGCCCGTGACAGGACACGCACGCCGCGGATCAGCGCATTCCACCCTTTCCCCTACACGGCTTCGGACACCTCCGGGCAGAGCAGCGACCCACCACCGCTCCGGGGCGGCGAGACCCAGCCG
>NW_009922412.1:0-25910 GCF_000696875.1 Nestor notabilis
AGTCCGTTTTAATTCTCAAGTTTAGGTGAAACGCCCACTTTTACTCTCAGCAAACTCGGGGGAGAAGCCTGTTTTGCAAACCCCTAACAAACCTGGGGAAGGAGCTGTCTTTTTTGCTAACTCTTGGGAAAGGAAAGCTCTTCTTTAGCTAGCCTTTTTCAAACTTTGGGAAAGAGCCCTCTAACTCTTGGCAAACTCGGAGAAAGAGCTGTCTTTTCCTAACTCTTATTGAACCTGAGGAAAGAGACCTTGTTTTGCTAACTCCTAGTAAACTTGGGGAAAGTGCCACCTTTTATTCTTAGCAAATTTGGGGAAAGGGCCATCTTTTACTAACTCTTAGAACGTGTGGGGAAAGAGCTGTTTTGTTGCGGGGTTTGGGGTTTTTAAGCAAACTTCAAGAAAGGGCTTTTTTGTTTTCAATTAGTAAACTTGGCAAACTTGAGACAAGAGCCCATTTTGCTAACTTGTACCAGTGCCCCTAAAAACTGCCGCTGCATCTGCCCTCAGGATTAGGAGAGGGGCAGTGCTGCAGCTCCCTGTCGCACTGAACCTCATACCCTGCTTTGCTCCTCAAGCTGTTATGGCCCATTCAGGGATGAGCTAAAAATCCAGCTAAAAACTCAGCTTCCTGGGATTCCACCCAGCGTTAGCAGCAGTTTGCATATTTTCCCCTTTTTAAGCAATGGCCTGGACAGAACGTGGCGTGAGCTTTAACTAAACACAGGACGTGACTTTCACATCTTTAAAATAAAGAAAAGGAAAAGCCAGACCTCCACAACACATCGGGGAGGAAGAAGAGCAAATGCAGGGCTGGCGTAGCCCCAACTCAGGCATGTCACCACCTCCTTGTGCTAAACTTCTTGGCTAGGTGTTGTATCTGTCAGTCACTAACTCCCCTCCTTGGGTTGTTGTGGGCTATTTCTATTTAAACAACCCCAAACCAACAGAGCAGTGCTCAATTTTAAGAGCTGGCAGGCCTGGTTAGTGCAGAGGTGCTTCCCCCAGAAAGGAAGCCCCCACCTTTGCTTATTGTTCTCCCAAACTGCAGTCCTGGCTTGCCAAGCTAGAAGAGGAGGAGCTGTGGCATGTACCGAGCGTGGTAGTTTCCACCCCAGAAGGAATGTGGAAATTATTCCAGGGACTGGGTAAACTAAAAGACACATGTTCTCTGTACTTCTGCAAGGAATCTATGATGCATTGCTGGAAGTAATGCATCATGAGTAAGACACTGCCATCTCCCAGGCCCTGCTAGCTGGCTTGCACCTCCAGGTTCAGACCTAGACCGTGAATGCTTCCCGTGGGGAGGGTACACCAGTGTGGCCTGGGGGAAGGCAATCCTATGGCATTTATTCTACCTCCAAGCATGAGAATTAAGGCCTTGCTGTTGCAACTGCAGCGTCTTCCTCCACAGAACTAACACTGTAGCCTTTTAAAATGACATAATGTAGAGTGGAAAGCCAAAACCACAGCTGTATGCATGCAGGGCAGGTCTTGTTACCTCGGCTGGGGAACCACACTGCTGCTGCCTAGTGTTTTGCAGGCACTGGGTGAAGTAATGGTAAAACTCAACAAGAAGAGTTTGGAGGGTAAAGCAAAGCAGTGTCCTGACAGGGGAGAGGGCTGGCTTTGCTTGTTTCCTGACGCTTAACAGTGCTGCAAAGCTAAGACCTATTTACACCTCCAACCCTTTCCTTAATACTGGGTTCTAAACTGCACAAATCCAAAGCAAACAACATAGGTCTGTGTCTCAAAACAACAGCTAAAGAACATCCACTGCTTCTCCACCACCCATCACCAGGCTGGTACCTTTGGACAGCGGGTCCTTCATTGCTTTTGCAAAAATATAGCTGACCCTGTTCGTGTCTCTCATTGGAAATAGATTGCCATGGCAGGGGGAGATGAGAGTAACCAATCCCAAACCAATGCAGATCAGGAACACAAGCCTTAGAAAAGAAACATTGCAGTTAAATCCAGTTAAAAAACCAACTGTCAACTGGGAATTGCTCCTGGCACTGCCCTGCTGCTGGTGGGAAAACCAGGCTGGCCAGAGGAGCTTCCCAGGGCATGGGAGGAGCTGGGATTTTCCACTGGGGAAGCAGCTGCACCCGGATGGAGGGTCGGTGCTTGCCAGGCTGTGCCCACCACCTGCTGCCAGCCCCGGCAGGCGCCTTACCTGCGTGCCCACCTCCATGGCATCGCCCTGTAGGGTCTCTTACAAGCTGGAGGTGGGACAGCCCAGTAGCCAGTGGGGCCACTGCCTTGCTAGGATAACTGTATAGAGGGGAAAGCAGAAGGCTGGCTGGGTTTCTGTCCTGCCCCGAGCAGGAATCCATGGAAAAACAATTGCAGGAAGGAGAAGTCTCAACAATGAAGCCATATCGATGCCAGATTTCTGTAAAAACAAAAGGGAAATCAGGATGTAAGAGACTTCAGCCGGGGGATTCTTCTTTTCCACTGAAAAAAAGCCCAAACCAATCCCAAATTCCACTCCGCATGTTTCTCATTAGAACCCACTTTTCCAGCTTAGGAAGACGGCTTTGTACAAAAGCCAAAATACACATTTGTGATTCAGTTCTGCATTTATCTATCGTGTACCTCACACTCCCTGATTCTTGGTGGGGGCACTGAGTGTAGCCAAAACACACGACTGAGCTCCAGCTCTGCATTTCATGAAGCCGTGTTGCCGCTCGCCAGCATCAGCTTTCCCTCAGCGTACACGCTGAGAATGAACCATGTTGAGAAAAGGTCACCTATTTACATATTTTCCATTAAAATGCACTTAGTTTTCTCTCCCCTAAACTGTCTGCATTGTTCCTGCTTTGCATATATTTATTTAATTGGTGACACGTTTTAAGGGCGCTCCGTTCCCAGTATTTGGGGATGCAAAAGTTATTACAGATGCCACAAGTGACACAGCAATTCAGCAAAACACTGAAGTGACTGTTTTAGAAATCCTTGTTAAGCTTTGGCATTGTTCCCCTCTATTTTGTTCCCACCATGTGACCAGCTTTTTGGTTCTAGTTTGGTGGGGGCTTTGTTTGCCTTTTTTTTTGTTTTAGCTGCAAAAGCAAAATACAAGATTTAAAGAGGCTTGTGTTTAATTTTTAAATTAAAATCTCATATTTACTGGTAAATAGGACAGATAAAATAAGTCAAAGTTATAGCATGGGGTCAAGCACACTGATGTTCAAGTCCACTTCGGGTGCTGCTCATGGTAAATGCTTCAAACTGAAATGAAGCAGGAAAAAGGGCACAGAAAAGCAGCCACTTGATTGTATCTTGTTGTTTGGGTCACTGTAGTAATCATTCAAAAAAGCAACTTCAAGCTCAGAAATGAACAAGTGGGGGAAGCAGGAGAATTACAGGCTGGTAATGCTGTCATCTAAGGGCTAACTGTCCCACTGGAGCCTTGCAGGGAGAATATGCTTCTATTGATTAATGACAAAAATACCTTGCGTGGCTCTTAGGGCTTGATCCAGCTTTGCTGCAGGAGGTCAGGGGGATGGTGCAGTCCATACCCCAGCCTGTACTCATGGGCGAATGGGCACCTAGCAAGTTCCTCCTCCTTGCCCACAGCCCTAGCCTGCTCCCTGCCCTCCTCCGTGCCCTCCTCCCTCCCTGTGGTGACATCCAGGTCTGAAGAGCCTGTTCGAAGGGAAGTAGGTGGAAATATTGCTGGTTTTAGAAGGATTTGTCATCTTCTGAGCTATTTTGTGTAGCAAAACAAGTTTTAGACTAGCAATCTTGTAGGCACATAACAGCACCTACAAAGTGCAGAGGAGCCTGGACTGCTGTAAGCATGGGGAAATGCCATCTCACCTTCTTGAAGGCCATGGCCTCTTACAATAAATCTAACAAAAACCCAAACGAAAGCACACTGATTTTCCTTATGCAGCATCAGAAACGCAGTGCTCCTGAATAAACTAACTACCTGCTCACTCAGGCCATCCAGTTTTGTAGTACACCATTATGGATCTTACCTTCCTTCCTGGTGAAAGAGAGGGATGAGCTTATGACCTGTAGAAAGCTCCAGAAAATGGCTGATGAAAGCCACAGGGAAGGCACTGATTTTAACTCTGCAGGTATTACTAGTATTAGCAAGGCTTGTTTTACACAAAGAACTTGCGCTATTCTATTTGTCTCCTACATGGAAAAATAAAATTCAGAGGAGCTAGCTACCTACAGTCAAGCTCATCTGAGAAAATGCAAGTGCTGTTTTTGAACTCGGATGTGGAAAATAAGAAGATGTATTGCTTTCTCAGAATTTTAGATTAGATCAAGAAGAAAAGATCAAAGTTCTACATTTTTTGGCACACAAAATAGTTATGCAGTTTGTAACAGCTGGCATTTTTCAGTGTATTGTTCTAGTCTTCCTAGATGAAATACCAGACTGCTTGAAAAAGGCATCAAAACAAAATATAGCTGTCATATAAACTTGTTAGACCAAAAAGTTACCAATAGCCCACTTAGAACATGTTATCAGTAACCACACTTGAAACAGAAACGTCTGTTCCACCACAGCGTTCCTACTATACCACCTCTGTATTTCAAAAACATCTTGATTTATTTTCATTTGCATTTTAATAAGTCCTGTGATCCTAAAGTGTTTTAGAAACGTGAGGTAAGAGAGCGTGTCATTCCCATTTTATACGAAGAGTAATAGATGCCCAGAGGCTTATGTTTTCCAGGGCCATTCAGAAGGCTGAGACAGAGAAGTGATTTCTTGACTGTCTGATAGCTAAAGACCACCTAGAAACTGCTTTTAATTGAATCATTAGCTCATTATTTTTTAGTAGATCTTCATTTGGCTTTTTTCTTTATGAATATGGATTGCTTGACAGTCTCTCTTCTACTCAGTCACAAATTTGATAAAAATTGAAATAGAAATCTATGTCCATATTCTTCTAGAGACTGCATGCAGTACTTCAGTTTAATGTGAGTACAGCAGACAAAGAGCTAAACTGACCTTGAGAAGAGCCACAGAGGTCCATCTCTGGCTTAGACTGTGCTGTGATCCATCTCACACACCACCACTTTCCTAGATTAAATACTTCAGAAGTTACAACCCATCATTACTCATTAAAATCAGAGTTCTCTATGCCATTCAGACACTTGCACCTGAGTGTTCAGATATTTAAAGCAGCACGTGATTACCTAGGTTTGAAAAGAATGAACGAGACATGCAAATTATGCTTCATACTGAGTTGTCATGCTCTGGGGAATAATTTTACACTGCACCCACTCATGTAATCCACATTTCATTAACTGCAGTGAAGAGAAAATATAAATATTTGTACTGCAGTTACAGCTGCTTTCACTTAAAGCTGGTGCAGGTTTCCTTTGTTGTGTTTTCTTGGTCGCTGTTGCTGATAGTTTCAATAACATCACAGATGTTGGGAGAGGATGGCTGGCTCTATTAGATGTTCCACTGCAGGCAAAGGGTGCGGAAAGCTTTGTCTGTGCCAGTGATCATGGCTGAGGCTGCTGGTCCAGGAAGATGTGCAGAAACTATAGAAGTAAAGCACATACAACTGTAAAACTGCCAATTGCCATTCATATTTTTCATTTTATGAGATACACACATCCACACACTTAAATCACAGCATATATGAGTATATACTGTGTATGTATGGTGTAAAATGATTCTGCCTGGCCACATGCATATTCTTGAGTTCCAGAAGCACTACAAGGTAGCCAGGAGTATTTTGTTTTTAAAAACATTCTTGCAGAGTGTCAACAGCAGATTTAACCCAAGACACTATTCTCTCCAGTGATCACAACTGCATGCTCAGTCCTGAAATAATGAGCATGAGCTTCAAAGTGTATGTGGCCTTTCTTCCCCTTAACTGTACACTCAGGCCCACTAGGGACAGATCTGAAACTATTACAACCATTTCACTCAGAACTTACTGCTTTTCCTATCTAACGATAAATGGGATGGGGGGAGGCGAGAAAATCCTTCCAATCCATACAGCTAAGCGATACTGCATGCACTCTGTCTGAGAGTGATAAAAAAGGTAATGAATGGACACTATGCAGACCTAAGGCATAACAATTCCAGAAGGAAAAGGGAGCATGCGAGGAGTCTCGTTTTCTTTGCAGGGCAGATGCCTGCAAATCCTACTGCAGAACAGAGTGTTCATTGTGCTGCCCCTGAACTGCTCAGGGTTGCAGAGCTTCTGCGCTCTGCAGCCACCGAGGTCCTTCATTATGAGTTGCAGCTTCTGCCCTCGGTCAGCCTGGTTTGTTTTCAGACATATTCTCTCTTTCCATGCCCTTTCTTGGTTTTGTTTCTAAAAAGCAATCATTTTCCTGTTAGCTAGAAGTGTGTTTTCTATGTGATATAATGTCTGTTTATTTTTGTGTGCCATAAACATTTTTTTTCAAGGAGTTCTGTCCTTATTTTTAATATTTACCAACCAAATACACTAACTTTTTTCTCCTGTGAATAGCTGTAAAATAGCACATAGTCTAAACATCATAGACTGCATAGCTTCTCAGTATCAACAATCCATTTTTAACAAACATACATTTTGCTGAAATAGAATGAAAGTGCTAACTGCATTTGCCATCTAAGGTGCCTGTCAGATGCACGTAACATCTCTGCAGAGATATTCCCAGTCTTTGGCTAGAGAAAGTGACAGCTCTGGGGGGTTACATGACTTCTGTAGGTCTATGCAGGGGTCTGTAGTACGAGCTCCTTAGCCACGATACCTCCTCTCCAGGGACAGGTGTACAAACTTTACAGCTAAACTCTCATTAAAGAGCATCCAATTTAAATGACAATGAACAGGATTCCCATTCTGTATATATTCCAAGTCACTCTGAAAGAGAAATCCTAGAGCTGAGAGCTCATTAGTCTTTAACTTTACCAGATAATGGTTCAGTGGGCTTTGAGTGGTTTGTTACTGGTTAAATATACTGAGACAAGAAGAAATGTTCAGCAGTCTTCATCTCATTAGGGTGTGGGGGGTAATTGTTCAGGGTTGTGCTTTGTTTATTAAATTAGTGTCCTGTGAACTATGAAACTCAAATATTGTCAATTCTTTCAGGAGGAAAATGAGATCCCTGCCAGTGTTTTTGCAAAAGAGCCTGTTCCCAGCATTACAGAAGGAAAAGAAGAACCTGTGGATGAGAACAAAACACTGGAAGAAACCTTGCAAACAGTGGAGTTGCATTCGGATGATGAAATGTTTCATGAGGAAGATGATATGGATGACAGTGGAGAGGAGAAAACAGAAGAATCGAGAGCTGAGAAACTTAAAAGATCCAGCCTTAAGAAGGTAGACAGCCTCAAGAAAGCATTTTCTCGCCAAAACATTGAGAAGAAGATGAACAAGATCAGCACAAAGATCGTCTCACCTGAACGGAGAGAAAAGATCAAGAAATCGCTTACTGTACATCATCAAAAGTCCTCTTCTTCAAAGAGTTCAGGTTTCAAAGTATCGCCCCTCATGTTCAACGTGAAGAAAGTCCGTGAAGGAGAAAGCCCTGCTGAAGCCGAGGACAGACCAACAGGAACTGCAAGCAATGACCAAGCTGAGAATGAGGATGAAGTGTCATTCACCAGCATGCACTCAGATATGACCCCTACCACCTCACTGACCGAGGAGGGCAAAGCAGTAGCCGATTCTCTAGAGAAGGAAGCAAGAATGGAAGGGAATGCCATGATGAACAACAACATCGAGCTGTCCATTGTTGAAGACGATGAAGAGTACGGGGTGCCTCTACAAGTTTCTGGCCAGAAACTCTATGATGAAAGAAACAACCCAGTCGGCGCAGAAATGGAACAATCTGATGAAGAAACGACCCAAGCAGCTGTACTGCAGATAGACCAAACAGCGTAATCAACCTGAGCCTTCCTTCACCTTCCAGATACACACAGTTTTACTTAGGCGAGTAACTGGTTTCTGCTACAAAAGCAGTAGTAGCAATTCAGTTTCTTCCATCCTTTTCTCTGCAGTGGTAATTTATTGCATTGTGTTGGAATGCAGAGTGAACAAGGTCAATGTCACAGGCTGCAACATGCTCCATTTTAGGCCGAATCACCAGTGTTTATTAATTTAGAGATGCTGTCAGCTGGTGTAAGAGACTGGCAGGAAAAGAGTATGTCTGGTAGAAGCGAGCTGGTCAGCGGGCTCTCTTGTAGTTAGCTCAGAGGAATGCATGGAGAGTAGTCAAAACCCAAATATTTCTGTTTTCTTCTTTCTAAGTATTTCACAGCACTGTGAGTAGTTTTGTATGTAAATGTAGAAATACCAATGAGAACATTTGATTTCGGTTTCCTTGCTTTGCTCCATGAATACTAACAGCCTCAGTAGCTGTGCATACACGTATAGTTCGTTTGCTCCACGATGCTGTAAGACTAAAAGAACAGAGTGCTTAGAAGCCAAGAAGTTGGTTCCATCCATTTCAGTAGGGGAAAGACTTTTGCCAATAGTCTCTGCTATTTCACTTAGAAGAAATGACTATGTTTAGATGGAAATGAAAAGATGTTTTTCAATCTACCAGAGTTATGGAAGTACACTAGTGACAGGCATGAATGTATGATCAGTTACTGTACCTTTACAGGATCAGAAATTGAAAAGGAAGAAAAACAATAGAAGGGATTTGATAAAAACATGGAGATAGTCTCAAGAAAGTATGAGATCCTATGAAATGTAAAAAGAGCAAAAAGAACCCCCCCCCCAATATTAAATCTATACACCTAGCTTAAAGAATTATACTCAGATAACACTAATTCTTAATCTTTATAGTGCTATACTATCAAACTTTGCACCTGCACAACTTCATATCTCAGAATATTTTGAAAACGCATAATTTATCTTTTTACAAACTATTTCCTATATAGAAGATATATCTACACAGAAGAGTTAGGTAATTACAGGGATGTAAGGACAATTCTTTCCAAAAGGTGAAACACTCACTTAGGCACGTCTAAAGGGAACAATATGTTACGGACTGAACTTCATGGCAGGGATGAGTTTACGTAAGGATGAGTCTGCAAAGCCACAGGATTTGATTCTCTGCTAATAACTTTCGTCAAAGCCACCTACCTGCTCTCAGAATTACAAGTCTGTAATTTTTCAGAGTTAATTGAAAACGAGAGGTTACAGGGTAGTTTGTTCACTATGAATGTTCATTCCTGTCACTTAACAAAAGGTAAGGGGGAAGGGAGGAAAGGGAAGCACAAAACCCACAACAGTTACCTTACATCCTTGGTTGTTTATGCAGTGGATTATATTTTATTTTTTATATATGTATAAAACTCTACTGATACATAACATTGCACTAAGAGGTTACTTCCTTCAACTTGTATTTAGAATCACAAATTACAGGGGAAATAAAAACTCCAGCAAAAATACCATTATGAAATGATTAGCTGGTATTGCACCACAGGGTTAATATCTGTAACCAGTAAATCACACTGGAACTTAGTCACTAAGAGCTTAGTGTAGGTGAGTAGTGTAAGAGTTAAGCTCTTAAGTGTGTGGTATCATACAGGTGATACTGTTTGTAAGAAAAATCATTACATAACTCATGCAGCTATATTTTTATTTTGTATTAACTACAATGGATTTCAATCATTTTTACTTGTAACTAACTACAACTATGACAAATAAAAGCATAACATAAAACACAGCCACGTCAGTCTTTGGAATAAGCACTCTGAGAAGCTGGCAAAGATGAAATTTAAAGGTCAAGCATTTATTACTTCAGTTCATGTCCCTGTTGTACCTATACCGTTTTCTTTCTCATCCTCTGCTGTTCTTTAGCAACGCAAACACCAGTGCTTTGCTTTCCAGACACTTGTCAGCTCTCTAACCCATCTGAATGTAGTCAGGCACTTTCCAAATCTGCTAGTTCCATCTGCATTTTTTATTAGACTGCAGCATGCTTCTAATACTTTAAATAGTCCTGAAAAGCATATTTATATTGAAGTGTATATTCTGTTTATGCACACAGATAAACTCACATCTTCTAGAGTGCCACATAGTCTATAGCAGGCTTAATTTTAGTGACAGACCAAAGAATGCATGTTTAACCTTTATGTAACAGCTGTCAACTTCCCACAGCCACCAAGTGCTAACCAGGAGCCCCAGCATCATGTTTACATTTTGCTTTCAGATAGGCCTGGTTTGTTTGTCCTGCTAAGCTTTAATTCAAACAATACCCTTGGCCATGCTTTACCCAGTTTTAGAGATGCTGAAATGAATCCCATGCGCGGTGTTGAAAGAGCATTACAGTGCTATCCAGAAAAACCAATGGAAATGCAGATACTGAGCATCTGAGAGAATTAATTCAAATACTTCAGGATACACTACACACACCACCATCAGTTGCAGGGCTAGAATTAAATGTTTTCTCCATCATGATCATAACATCTACAAGGACAAGTGGGCCTGTAATTCTAACAACCGTAAGAAAGCATGCTTTCCAAGAGAAGAAGAAATGTTAATTCTTGAATGTCTGCTTTTGTGCTACCTTACAAACCAGAGGAGAAGCTGGAAGGATCCTGAGATGTCCCCCAAGCTGTTTCTTCCCCTCTCCTTCCATTCTTGAGCCCCGACTACAAACACAAGCCTTGCAAAACTTAGTGTTTGAGGGAGGAGACAGACTGCAGCACCAGCAGCACTGTATTCTTTCAAGTATCTGAAGCATGTGCCTGGATCTTGTCAGGCTGGCAGATGTCAAGCATATGCAGGGGTATTCCATGCTTGTGCTGACAGGTTTGTCTACATAATTGCTGGTTAAAAAAACTGCTTGTTTACCCTTCTTGACACGATAACATGGGTACAGCTCTGCCTGCGCGCTCCACTCATACCATCGTTCCTTAGAAGACCCGACCTGTTGGCTGCTGCACGGATTCAGAGTTTGACCTCTGCTGGAATCGGTGGGAGCTCTGCACAAAGAAAGAAGGTGTGATAAAGTCCTTATGGTGTAAATATTTAAACTGGCAGCACTCGGCGGCTGCTGATACTTTCATTTTCAATGCCAGAAAACCAGCTGACATTTCTGTCCCCTTTTAGGGGAAAAGGGCAAAGAGGATCACGTTGACCCCCATATGCTAATCCCTGAGCTAGCTCCTCTGTGAAAAGGTGCAAGTATGGGCTTTCTGAACCATATCACTGTCTAACAAGAGTGCAGTGAAAGCCCTCATACAGGCCTTGCTGAAGCGTGTTGGTGATTAAAGAGAAAGAAGAAAGGGAAGAAGAAGAAAAGGATCAGAAGGTAAAATACACCTCTTTGCCCTTTACACTGATGCAATGAGACCCACTTGTTGTTACAGGCTGTAACGCCAAACAGTTGTGCGGCTGATGGCTGATAGTCACATACTTAAAAGAGGTAAACCCAGAAGAATTAGTGAAGTAATGGCAATTCGATAGAGGGCAAACTGTTCACCAAGGGACCACTCCAGCCCTGAAAGTCAGTGAAAAGCTTTCAGCTGGCTCAAAGGACTCTCTGAGCAATACAACGGCTTTGGGCCACACGTAGAACTCCGGTGACCACCAGTAAGAGCTGCGTGCATAGATGCAGGACATAAGATCCATGTATCTCCCCAATGCAATCTGCTTAGCTCATCAACAGAATAAAAAGGTTTACTGCCATCAGCACGGCAGATGCAACAGGGTGGCAGAAAGGAAGGCTACAGCCTGCTTTGCGGGGTGTACTGTGAGTGGAATCTCAAGCTAAGTTCTGACTGCAAGTGTTTGCTGTCAAGTAACAAAGCAGCAGGCATAGCTCCAACTCCTGAAAACACAGTCAGGTATGCAGGCAGAAGAGTTTTACTGTGACCCACTGAGACATACACGTTTACTCTGGGTGTCAAGAGGTGTCAGGTAGTCCTCCTGCATGCAAAGGAATAGATTCTCCACTCGGAACAAAGCAAGCACGCAGCTGTTTGGCCCCGATCCTGGTTAGGGTTTTGCCTAGGCAACTAAACAACTGGCAGGAAACAAATGCCAGAGCAGCCCAGAGGGTGCTGACTCAGCACCCAAGTATCCACCGTTGTCTGACTCACAGCCCTTGCTGTCCCAGATTAATGGAAAAAGGCTGATAGCCACTTTCCACCGCTTTACACTGACCCTCGCCAAGGTTCTGCTTCAGGAGCTGCGTTTGAACCAGCATCAACCCCAGGCTGAGCCTAGCCGCATGCATAAAGAAATTCTAATCAGCATACTTGCAGCTGTCGGTCGTGGCTGATCTTTCCTGCCCTCCTTTTGATCAAAATGCCTTTCTTCCCTTCCTCTCACTCCACCAAGTCATTTGCAGGAGTCTGAAGTGCACACTAATTCAAATAAGGAACTGTAACTGCATGTTGAGAACTGATAATCAATGTCATCTTTAATTTTTCTTACATGGTTATCCCCTTTAATGGAGTGTGCTGCAGTAACTGAGAATAAATCTGCTTTGGGTTAAGCTAGAGATTGTTATTTATTTTTCTTTCAGATCAGAGATTAATATTGCTGTATGACCATTGGCACTAACCTCTTTTTCCATAGCAACACTAAAGAGAACATAAACTATGAGTCATAATTTCTCTCTGGAGGACTTTTTTGTAATTATGATCATTCCACAGTTCCTAAAATATGTTAGCTGATATATAGCTCTGGTATAACAGCTTTGATTTTCCTTCGTTTGAACACACAGGCAGAAAGAAGAGACTTCCATTATTTTCTCCTTCTCAGGCTGAGCTAAACGCTACACAAAGTACCATACATTCATTATTCATTATAACCGTGTGGATCCTAAGAACTCCAAAGCAATGTTTTCCTTATAAAGGCAGAACAGGTTTCCTCGCTTTCAATAACCTTAAATGATACTGACCTTCTGAAAAGAAAACTCGTGTCCTTCCCAACATGGGTAGTAAATTGGGGGCTGACAGCTGGAATTGATCCAAACTGGAAGCCGTATTGTACTGGGTGGCAGCAAGGTTGCACACTAGCATTGCTCCTCTGACAGTCAATAGCTTTAAACTCCCCAACATTTACTCTCCCACAGAATACAGCTGCAATACACAGCCCCAAAACAGTAGTAACCATGATTCTATTTACTCCCTTCAGTGAAAATCTGGCCATGGAAAAACTTGTCCATACAGTTCCTTGGAATATCTCAACATATGATCACACCAGATCATCACAAGTGATTGTAAGACGTTTTGTGTGTGGCTGTCTCCTACACTTCCCTTACAACACAGTCTGCTGCATGCTGGTGTGAAGCACTCAGAAAACCTATAGTGCCTGTTGCAATAAAAGAATTGCGAAAGACAATTAGCAAACCGAAGGACACACACATTCAGTCAACAGTCAGAATCCAGAATGGAGAGACAGAACATGTTGATGCCTCTCACTGCTCTGCAGTGTGATCCATGACAGCTAAGCCAAGCCCAGACTGCACCAAAAGAAAGGGTATGTGCGAAGCAGCACACGCAGGCTTGTGCAGGCACACAGTGTAAGATCAGAACACCAGCTAACAGCGTCAATCACTTTACAGACTTGTGTACTCCTCCCCTAAAGGTCTGAGGGGGAAAAATAACCCCAAACCTTCAGATTCCTGAACACAGGGAGGAGAAGGTCATTGTAACACTCTATGTCATTAACTCCAGAGAGGTGAGGATGGCTTGGTCTTCTTTGTTCCCTCCCATCAGGCTTAAGCTGCATAGAAGCATGGGTGATGGAAACTGTGCTGGATATTGAAAATGTGCAAGACAGTGTTAGGAACAAATAGCACACAGGGGATGTCTACAGTGCACACCATGTACACATACCTCATTTAGATTGAGTACCAGGCACAGCCTAACTACAGAAACACAACACTCCATTCAAGCAAATTTATCTCATTTCTCAGCTACTTAGCTCCTGATGTCCTACACTATTCATTTAAAGCAAGCTTAGCATCTTTTCTGTACACTGCCAAATACAGTTATGTATGCCCTTATATTACTTGTTCTTTCTGACATGCCTGTGGGCAAATGAGCCCCATGAGGGTGACAACATGAGCTGCATTAACCAGCTGCCTGGTCCCTGAATCGTTACAACTCAACACAGCGCTGAGAAAGACATGGAAAAAGGGACAGTGAGAACATCTGACTAGCAGTAAACGAAGTATGAACATGCAGAAGTTGTCTGCATTTGCAGTCAACTGTCACTTCCACACTATCACAGTGAAAGCTATATGCACTTTATGACTTCTTTAAATAGCCTTCATTTAAAAAAAAGGGGTCTTAGCCCAGAGATTAGGACCTTATAAAAGGGCAGTAGCCTATTTTTCAAAACCCTACAAGGTTTACCATTTTACTGTTGATGATTGCTGGAGGCTGAAAGTCACTGGGCAGGTTATGACTGAAAACATTAAGAGGTGATATGTCATGTAAGAGCTGTGTAAATATTCCTATGTAAATTTGAAAAGCAGGAGGCTTCTGTTTGCACGTCCAGGCATAAGCCCTTTAAGCTGCACACCTCTCTGAATGAAAGGCAAGCCTGCAGTACATGGAAGCATGTGTTTCTGGGTTAGGTTCAACAGCACAAAGATCTCCATTAAACCATGGTCATGTTATGCAGTAGCTCTAAAACACTATATATGTAATACATACGACATCCAGTTTCAAATAAAGTGAGAACCTGGAAAACTTTTCTTGGATTTTGGAATGGTTATAAATTCTTTCACTAAAAAGGAAACAGACTGTCAGGATCCCACAGATCCAATCCTAAAAAAAAAAAAAAAATCCATCAGATTGGCTTTTATAATCAGTTCCCATTATTTCTTAATGATACAATAGCTGACATCCAGCTGAGAGTGGAGGGAGGCATCAAGACAGGGAAAAGTGTGTGGGAGGAATGAATAGGAAAATATGGATAAGAAATGGAACAGTGGGATGTGCATGAAAGAAGGAACATGTGAAGGAAGGAGTCAGTAGGAAGGGTGGGGAACTGGAGGAAGGAGCTGAAACGCTACTGAGAAAGAAACACCAGCAGAGCACCCAGAACAGAGACAAAGGGCTCAAAGCAAAGGATGGGACAGAACTAAGAGGCACCAAAAAATCAGGGAAAATAAAGAAAAACAAGAGTCAATATGGTCTAGAGTTCAAAAGGATGGAAATGAGAGTAGGGAATAGGAAAAAACTGTGGGATAGCTGCCATGTGAGAGATAGCAACAGTGAAGAAAGAGCACAGTATTTATTTCATCATCTCCCCACCTGCCAATCTGTGTTGCAAAGGCAGCACCCAAGATTTTTACTGTGCAATGCTGTCAATGCTTTTTGTTTTGCTTGGAGTTTGTTTTGACGGGGAAAAGTTAGTCAGGAATAGGCAAAAGCAACATCTTATTCACATTAAAACAGCTCATCCTGAGCCCGCACAAGCCCATGCTGGGAATAGCCCCTTCCCAGGTCTGCAGTGCAAGTTCACACAGCATCACACATTTGCCATGCTTACTTGCTTCCAAAAAGGCTTGGTGTGAGGGGGGTCAGTGGGCAAGAGGATAGAAGCAGCTAACAGCAGGATGGGGTCTCCTCTTATCCATATATTTACCTAATCCCCCACTGAGTATAGAACTCCTGCAGACAAGGGACAGGCAAGATCTGCTAGATGCACTGACGGGTGCATCTCCAACAGCTGGATTTCACTAGCAGATCACTGAATCCCAGCGGTTTGCTGGAGCAGAACCAGAAGGATTTCTCTGCTATTGCAAACAGGTTTTGGGGAAAGCAAACCCAGCTCTCCTCCTCCACTGGGCCTCTCCCCCTCGCTTTGCCAAGAAGTCTGCTAAATTAAGATACGAGGCAGCAATGCTGGCTGGGCCGTTTCTCCTTCATGCTTGGCCTCCCGTGGGAGTTGCTCCATTCTCACATATCTGCTGAGAAACAGCTTGTTCTTTCTGGCTTTCCTCAGTTTCTTATTTTAGTGGTGCCTTTCTGCCACTTTGCACAGCCGGTTCTGCTCTGATGCCAGCACAGACCTGCCCGAGTCCCCTTCTCACCATGGCACCCTTCAGATGGGGAGCAGCTTTCTCCTGCTCTGCTCCTAATGTGTCCTAGGTTGTTTCCTGACGTTTTCTTATACTTTTCCAGAAGCTCTCCAATCCACTACATAACTCTTTCATGAAATGAAAGGCTCTACTATGAATTCTTGCTACTGGCTCACAGAAAGCGGGTTAATGGATACAGGGTTCTTCACACCTGCCATACTTGGATCATTTCCTACACAGAAGAAGGAAACACACAAAAAAAATGATGGAGGAGCTTTGGAGCCGATGGAAGGGAAACCTGATAGGACTCTACCTGCCTACTTGTTTGCTGCTGTCAAATTTCAGTGCCTGAAAAGAAAGTCTCTATCTACATAAGACATGAAGGGGGAGATGTATTGAGAGAGAAAAATGACAGCGGAGACTCAGTTGTATGGCTTCTTTGCCGTACAACTCTATAGTGTATATGCATACATCTATATACCCACATGACACATACCTATCTCTATATGCACACCTGTATATCCATCCATACTACTTAGTACAGGATTAATATTCTAAAACCTAAACATATATTTGGCACCCAAGTCTCATTAATTTGAAACCTCTGCACACCTATAACTAATTCTATAAACTAATAAAGACAAAGTTCCTCAAAGGTTTTCCTCCTGATGTTTCCTACAGTGTTTATGCTATCACAACATTCAGCATCCATTCTGAAAAACCACACAAATTCAGGCAGTCCCCTTTTGCATGATGTGACAGTAGTCAAGAATATATGCCAGCAGTGGGAGACTTAACAAAATCCAGATGTGTTTAGACAAAAATCAGGGATAAGAGAACTTGAATTGGTGGGTTTTAATCATGTGTAAGAGTTACTTGACCTGCAGCTCTAATAGGAGTAATTTCATATTACAGAGTGTTTCACTGTATGAGGATTTCACAGAATCACTTTGCAAGTCTTTCATGCACAGTTTTGTGCAATATTTGTCAGGCAGAGGCAATGTTCACACTGAGACAGACGCAAGCTCACTCTGCCCATGCTTCAAGCCAACTGGAAGACATGTTAAATGTCAAACGTTGCCCCAAGCTAATATGCCACGTCTCTTATTAGCTCAAATGGGGCCCTGCACTAACTGCATCCATATGATGCCTGGTCAGCTCAAAACACAGACAGGGTGAGATCATCTCTGCCTGTACAATACTGTTAGGTAACGCAGCCAGAGAGCTTTGCCTGCATGAACAATGCAGTTGTAGGGAGTTTTGCTCCACTGTTGCTCTGTTATTGCCTAACCTACCCCAAGTAATAGAACAAAATAGATTTTCAGATTGTAATTAAACAAAAGAAAAATGTATCTGCTAAATGTTTTACCTGCAGTTAAGTACTGAAATTGGAGAAAAAAATTATCTACTCAGAACTCATCTGATTTGCTTGTTATAGCAGGAGGCATGGCAAAAAGTCCTCTTTGATGTCATCCTACTAGAGCAATCTGAAAGATTATTCTGGCTTTATAAATCTTAGTCATCACACTGCCATACAGCACTTGGTGTTTTCTCTCATTTTCTTTGTACAAGGTCCAATAATAAGGTCACTGAGAGTAAAGAAGGGATCAGCTAAACTCTGCAGTGATTTTCTTCTGGTCTAAATCCTCTGGGGCAAGTGGCATGAAATATTGCCTGTGGCCTCAGCAGCAAGGTGTGTGCCTGCCCCTCCATGATATAGGGGGCTCATCCGCTGGGGCCCTGAGCAAAACTCACAGTCGGATTTGTCACCAGCAGCAGTTCTCCTGCCATGGATCTGCCATCCAGATGACCACAGGGACTCGAGGTAGAAGAGGCAAGGTGCTTTTCTGACATTCCTGAGATGTACAGAATTCAAGAAGGCTACACAGAATAATTACTTTGTGCAGGTAAGGACAAGGCTTTAGCCTACTTTAGTTTAGTGTGTGGTGTTCCTACTCATGGCAGGGGGTTTGGGACTAGATGATCTTAAGGTCCTTTCCAACCCTAACTATTCTATGATTCTATGATTCTACTTCGTGCACCCCACTGTGATGAAGAGATTTTATTCTTTAAGATTATATATTATTCAGTGTATTCTGTCATCTTTCTCCAACTATTATTTTCACTCAACAATGCATCTGGCCAAATACTGAAAAAAAAAAAAACATTGGCTGAAAAAATTATTTGTGAGGAAACAGGGTTTCCTCTTCTCCACCTAATGCATTCCAGCAAGTTCCAGCTGCAGTGCTTCCTCCCAGCATTTAACTTGATAAAGCATGTGGTAAGCCTGGCAAGAACCTGAAGACATCAAATGTTCATGATTATCAGCATTAACAGTTGTTATTGTTCTGATATCATAGTTAAAGTTTGCCCTTAGTAAGAAGTAGTTCTTTTTTTCCCTGAAATTTCTTTTGCACAATAATCCTCTTTATACAGGATAGTGAGATCTGCAGATTTTCATGTTCAGCTGTGAATGCTACATGAATGCTGCCTGGTGAGGAAAAGCCTAAAATTAATATATATTATAGTTTCATTCTTAGCTGGATTTAGTACAGTGATCATTTGTTGTTGTTCCTTTTCGAAGTTGCACTGCTGTGGCTGCTGCACTTTAAGTTTCTGGGTTGTTTTGCATCCATATTTCACTACCATTGCCATCACGATTTACATTATCAGGTTGTCTTCACCAGGCTTCTACTAACACATGTTAAACACTAACACACCACCATCACATGGTGGTGATGGGGGATGTGTGGTCCTGACATCCATCAGCAGTGGCATCCTGGAATCATTTGCTGCACCATACGTTTATTTACATTTATCCCAACCATATAGTAAGAGTCCTTCTGTTGCTGCTTGCCTTCAAATCTAACTGAGTTTGTACACGGGATACTCAAAAATGCCATTTTCAGAAGGAAAATAATCAGTGGTTAAGCTGAGTGAAAGGTAAGTACAGGGAGCTTCATTCTACTCTTGTATATGTGGATGTAGGTTTGGAATGCATGCACTGAAGCCAGTGGAGCTGCGTAAGCTCTGTCTATGCTGTGTAGCAGAAAAGCTGGTCATGGACCGGACTCCCTTGCACAACTAGGCTGGGACTGCAGAATTCCTGTTTGTAGGAATACAGAAGCCCTATTTGAGCTTCTTCAAAAGACAGTCTTTCTAACGCCTTCAGGACTAAAAGCCTCACCTTAGAGACAACTGACAGATTCAAATCAAGTCCAGCATGCTTTGCATTTGATTAAAACCAATATCCTCCTCTTTAACTTCCCCAAATACTTTCACTACATAAACTAGCTTTTAAGATAACTTTAACTGAACACAGATCGAATACACACCTGCAAGACATATCATTGGATTCAAGGTATAGTACCCAGATACTCTTCTGAGGAGTATGATACACAATATCTTAATTCTCACTCAAACAGTTCCTGTTTATCTTCTTGGAGTACTAACTCAAATATTAGCTTTTGGATTTGATAAGGGACACATTAAACAAACACTGATGCCTGTATCACAAAACAGCTGGCTTTCAGCCAGATAAGTGGAGGGCTGACTACAAGTCAAGTATTACTATATTCAGGCTTTGCTTGCTATGGTATTTTCTTCTACAGACTGCATGTTTCTTCAGCAGTGCATAAGCATATCTAATAGAGTAACTCACAGGGAGATTTCAATCACCCCCTAGCACATGACAAATGAGACATTTCTTATGCCAGCTCAGCTGCACACACTACTCCTCTCCCTCCCACAAACTTTGGGTCTGAGGCACCATTTTGTTACTCCATTGTCATGCAGTTAGGAAAGACACACCACTTGAATTGTTTTCTATCCATGAGATAATTAATTACTCCTGTCTCTAAAATAGAGAGGCAACAAAAGAAGGAACATGAATAGTCATTTCCTTTTCCAGTCAACAATTAAAACACTTGTCAAAAAATGTGACCATGGGTAAAAATCCATATAAAATTTGGTAGAAGCTTGACATTTTCAGTATTGCATAAACTCTCACCTCATACTCTCAACTAACCAACCTTAGTAAAGCTGAATGGTTCTTTAAAATTAATGGTGCTTCCTTTGGACTATGCTGCTTCTCAGCATGAATTAGACAAGCAAAAATATCCCAGTGCTTTACAAAGAAATTTTGAGGCAGATCTACAATAACTCCCAAAGAGGCTTTTTTCTGATTACAGAAAAAAACAACGACCAGCAACAAAAAAAACCCAAACCCAGCAAAACAGAATCAGCCAAGAAAATAAACTGAAAAAGAGCAGTAAGAAAAGGTCACATTTAACAGGAAGCAATGAGAGTTTCCACAAGCATTTACCAACTACTTTACCCTGCACCAAGTGTATGTTTAAAAACATTCTTCTAGATCTAGATCTACTAGATCTTCCAACACACAGCAAATATTTCACCCCTTGAAGTTGCTTTCCACGTCTTGTTAAACCTCTATATTTTCAGAAACCACAGGCACTGGCTGAAAATGCCAGAATTTGCCACTGAAATCTGCTGCCCAAATGCAGTAACACTTCCAGAGCTTCGCTTACAAGCTCCTCTTCCCAGGACTCAGCCTTCTGCTGCTCACACCCTGAAGTAAAATGCTGAAGGGAGTTACATTGCTCACACTGGCCATAAATACCAACAGCTCTGTCACTCATTTAGAAACTAATATATTTTTCCATAAAACTTCAGAAAATACCAAACTTCAGTCCGTCCCTGAGGAACTGTCCTCTTTCATCCGAGTCCCGTTCATAATCAATTCCCTGCACAAGGGGGCTCTGAACCATGACTGTGGCTCTCAGATACTACCACAATAAAGAGTAAATAGAGGAAACAACAACAGGTTTCCCCCCTAGAGGACTGCATCCAGGCACTTGCCTCACAGCGATAAGCGAGCATCCAAACAATCAGAGACGCAGACGACATTGCTCTTAGAATAGTTCCTGTGTTCCTGAGTCTCGTGAGAGGTGAAGGAGATTTCCCTCTCAGGGGCCACTGCCACGCAAACACGCTTTCCTGAGCCCTGGCTCACCCCTAGCCCTTGCTGCTCAGCCTGCCTTGCTCTCCAAACAATTCCAGTGAGTAAATGCCAGAATCAGAAGCAGCGCGGCTCACTTGTGCACTGTTTGCTGTAGTAGATTTAGTGTGCTCTCTAACCAGCCCCCCAGGTTCAACAGCATTGGTTGTACCTGTGTGCTACTGTCTACACAGGGAGCACTGCTGAAACAGGTCACTGCTGATGAGGGTCACCTCTCATGGAAAAGCAGCACTCTGTTTCAGAGAAACTAGTGCTACCTTAGAGCCTAAAGTAGAGAGAAAGAAGGGATGAGTGCTGTCTTTTCCTCAGGCAGGCGAGCATCCATTAGAAAGCTATTTCCAAAGATTTAGGATAGACTGTAATACCTGCCAGGTGAAATAAAGCCCTGAGCATCCTCAGCAGATCTTGTTCCACAAGCAGGTAAATAAGCTTCCCACAGCTGAAGCAGCACAACACCCAGCTTTTGGTTCCCATCTAGTAGAATCACCCAGGAAGTGAGATTTATTTTGCTTAAGGGTACAGAATGTCTGTTCCCAGAGGAGAGCCTCACTTCCTGCTTTGGGAAAACTAACTAGGTTGATTATGTCTGCTACAGCCTCATAAATCCATGTCAGATGCTGCCTCAGGGAGAGCCATTGCTCCTCTGGGTCATTTTCTTCCCCACTTAGAGAAGATGAACAGCTGGATATCACAGCTCCGGCAAAACACTTACCCGTAGCCTTATGCCACTGAAGGAGCAGGTTTCTGTCACTGAGACCACAGGAAAGCAGAAGGCAGAGCAGAAGCAGCTTGTTTTCTTTTGCTTTGTCAGGTCAGAAGACAAAATAGTAGTGAGAGCAGGCTTTGGTAGTTGGCTTCCCAAACAGATCTAGAAGCAAACCAAAGAAGCCAAAGTTTAAACCTGCTTATGCACATCAAAGTAATCATAATGTGCATGCACAAAAAAATAAACTTATATATTAAAAACTGGCATGAGCCTAGATAAAACAGATGCTGCGCTGAAGATGGAGGGATGCTGCAGACAGACTGTGTCTCAGACACCAGTGAGCTTCCCATGCACTTACACAAGGCTCCAGTGCCAGGGCCACATCAAACAGACAGCGTTGCTGCTCAGGATGAATAGCACCAACAGCTCTGGTGATGCAAACTTTAGATGACCCACAGCACACACTGTCACCTACCCCAATTCAGCCACAGGTACAGCCTGTATGTCACCTGTGGGCAGGCAATGGCAACGTGGGCAGTGAGGTAAGTTGCTGGATGTGTTGAGTCATCTGGATCTCACATGGTCCAATGCAGCTTCTGACTCCAGGGTTTGGTCTCCAGGGTCAGCCTGAGCTCTAGGGAACCTGGGCTCATGATACAGACATACAGACAAAAATATTTATCATCATGAGAAGGTTTAGTAAAATCTGGTCATTACAAAGCTCCAGGAGCTACACAGCTCTGAAGTTTTCTCTGACAACAGATACAGCTCCACTGACACCAACAGAGGTACATCAGCTCATATTCACTGAAAATCAAGTGCAAAACAAATTAGGGTAACACTGGCATTTAATAATTTGATGTTTATAAGAATTTTTTAACACACACAGTTTTGCATGCATATGGCAAGTTTGCAAGGACCATAAAGTTCCTTTATCCTGGGGCAGAAGTATTATCACATGAGTTCTGAACAGTCTGCTTTTCCTCTTGTAGGTGGACGCGTCAAACAGACCACAACCAGCAGATAAGAAATGCCTGTAAAATCAAAGTGCAGATTAGAGAGGCAGCAACAGCAGCTGAGAGAACCTCTGTGAGACAGATCAAGGGAGCTGAGAAAAGCTAAGTGCAGTTTCAAACTTTACATGACATTCAATCTATTACATAAACAAACAGGGCATTACAAGGCTGTGAAAACACTGATTTTCTCTCCTGCTTGTTAGCCCTGGACTCTGCGGCATCGGCTGTGGCTAGCACTGCCGCTCACGATGCTGAAAGGCATGAACAAGGAGCTAAAATAAATTAGCCTCTCCCCTCAGCTTAGAGAGGAATGTTCATGTATCGCTGTTTGTGAGGATGTATACATCTGTTTTTCAGCAAACTGTCACAGCAATATTAAAACCTAGAACTATTAATAAGGGAGTGCTCTGTGACTCAAAGACATGCCTGACATGTAAATCTTTCCCTCCAATATGTGCATTCCCCAGAACTGAAACAAGTACAACTAGAGCAGAGTTTGCATATCCAGGAACAAATTTATGTCATGCAGCATCAATGTAAGGAATGCAATAAACAATGCGCCAACAAGGCCTGCAGTATTTTCCAATTCTTTGGAATTACCAGTCAGCTGTCACCAGCAGTACTGGCCAAACACTTTGTGTAAATGAAGCTATGCAATATGGAAATGGTTCCTAGTAGGGAGATCCAAAAAGATCGTGAGATCATGCATTTCCCCAACTCAGACAACACAGGGCTCTGATCAAGCAGCCTTTGCTCACATTGATAGTGGATCTCCCACTGGGTGATCACAGTGGGCAGGATGAAGGTTGGTATTTACAGGTATTCCGTGGGCTTCAGGCAAGCAAACCCACCACATCTATGGAAAGACTAAAGCCAAGCATCTGCTGTCTGGGATCATGTGGGCAGATGAAAGCCGTACCAGTTAGGGGAATTTAATTCCCTTTAATAAAATATTGCTTGTTAAACCAATTGATTTGTGTTTGCAATTGAGGAAAATTAGTTTATTAGGCAACAGGCAGTTTGGTTTAATTTTCCTGAATTTCCAGGTGGGAACTCCAACCAGTATTTAACTAGCAAACCCTCTCAATTTGAGCTGGATCCATGCAGCTGCATGCCAGCCAAATTCTGGCTGAGGCTTATCACATCTATAACAATGAGAATATCACCTGACAACCAGTGCCCTGTAACACCAACTCACACTGAAGAATCTTATAATGTAACAGCCATTGACATTTCCTAGCTGCTCCCCAGAAGGCAGGCCACAGAGCTTAGCTATTTTATCTTAGCTTTGTTCTAGTTAGAGACAAGAGTACCCTGAATGCACATGGCAGAAATCAGACCACACAATTTCTGACTGTAGTGTCAGAATAAAAAACACCCTTAAAACCCATCTCCTCTTCTTCACCATTGTAGTCCTTCAATCTATAACAATTCTACCATCTGAAATTCACCATTTCCAAAATGCGTCTTTCTTCTTGCTATGAGGACAGCAACTCAAAGTGAAAATATCAGGTGAATGCAACCGTGTCCCTGATGGTAAAAAAAACAACATGATCTAAGAGTAAACAAGTAAAATTTACATGTCATTTGTCCTTCCCTGCAAAAGAGTGGTATGATGCACTGAGGTCCATAATGCTCCTTACAGCACATCTTCTTTCTGTACAGCTTAAAGCAGTGTACTTTCAAGGACTATATTTTTCCCCACTCACAATAAGCCAAATAAAAAGGGTTGGAATGAAATTGCCAAAAGTAACAAAAGCCATTGTTGGAGCTTCAAACATGAACCCCATTTCCTGCTCCATCTCAATGCGGCTGAAGACAGGTTTCTGCTGCAATGACGGAACTACTACAATGCACACACAGCATAAGAGCTAAGAAAAACATCCAGGGTGTTATTGAGTATCAGTAGAAAATCTTATAGCACTTAAAGCATCCAGTTATTTTTACCCAGGGTTCTGGTGATTAACAAGCTGTGAATGTCAGATCCATCTAACTCACCCTGAAAGTACAGGAGAGGGAACTGAGGAACAGGTCCTTAGCACCACTTACTGAAACAATACAAAAGTAAGAATTATTATTATTGCTAGTTCCACTATTGCACTTCAGTTCAACTGAAAATCTGCCCTCCAATAGCACAAAGGTGAGTCAAGTGCCTCAGGAGATGAAACAACTAGCATTACTCTCCAGCTTAGCTTATATTATACCTTGCAAGATGAAACTATTAGAAATCAACATTCTTTGTACTCCTCACATACACAGGTGCTTTTAATCCATAGCTCTGCCTTCTCCTCCCCTCCCCATGAAAGAGTTGGAGGGCTATGAATATCAAGTAAGATAAGAATATGGTGCAAAATGCTTAACATGCCTCACTACATGCTATCAACAGACCGCATGCCAGCATGGCAAAGCACCGGACCAACGCAGGAGACAGTGTCTGCTTCAGGAAAAAGTGTGCGGTCAGGAATTACCTTTCAATGGAAAATATTTATCCAGATGGGAATGTTATTTAGACATGACGCTTCCCATTAGCAGCAACTAACGTTCATGGTATGAAATCTCTTATTACAGCACCAGAGTTATGTCACGCTGTCACTAATTAATAGCGCTGTTCTCTTCTTCTGTCCCCAGTCCATACTTTCAAGTCATCTATGCAAGAACCACTGAACTATTATGGTCTGGTGGCCCACTTAGCACAAAGCAAAGTGGCAGTCAGCAGATAAGCAAGAGGAGAGGGGCAGTCGCGGGGACTGGAATTTGTCACTGTGCTATGATTCACCACTAATTTATGTGGGATGCTGCGCAGCACAGGCAAAACCCAAGGACGCACTGAAGTTCACCCTCTCCATTTCCCTTTCTGCTTATAGGTGGGGCTCGGTTCACAGGATTTCCCCTTCCTCTACCGTCACAGACCTTCAAGGTCGCTTATCCGACCGGGACCACGGGTCGGAAACGCTTTGAGAAGCCCCACGTTTCACCCCAGGTAAGGGCAGTCGGCGTTGTGCCCTTGGGACAGCTCAGCTGCCAATGCCTCAGGACAGAAAGTTTTGGACCTGCAAAATTTAGGATGGGTCAGTGTATATTCATACACCTTCCTTCCACAGATACTGTGCTTAAAAATACAGCGTGCTCAGTACATGAATCTTATTGAGAACAGTATTTATCGCACGTCTCGCGGCACAAAGTC
>NW_009922413.1:0-10672 GCF_000696875.1 Nestor notabilis
GGTGCGGGAGGTGGCTGGGTCTGTGGGCAGCTCCTCTTCTCCAAGCCGTAAAGCGCCGGCTTTCTGCCGGTGCAGGGCCCGAGGCTGGGAGCAGCCGCCTGTGCAGCCTTCCTGTGTTGTCCTGCAGTCAGTGTTGCTTCTGGGCTCGGGAGCGTCTGCGGTCCCAGCGCCCACAGAAGCAAACCCAGGAAGCAGCCTCCTCGGCAGAGCTTTCCTGTTGATGGTAGAGCGTGGTTTTTAGCCTTGCTTCACAGAGATAACCGTTAACGTGATTAACCCCGCTTGAGCTTCACGCAGAAAACTTCAGTGCAGCAGAAAGCTACGTTTAAATCAGGTGTTTATAAGGCAAATATAGGAGGTGCGAGTGGCAGGGGCTGATTTCTGACCCGTGTTGTCATACAGCAAATGTTCTGGGATCTTGTTGGCTCAGGCTCTTGGCACTAAGGCTTGTTGAGACCCTTCCTGCGTTGGTAAAGTCAGGAGCAGCGCGTGTGCTTGAAGCTTGGGACAGAGGTAATGAACAAAAAGGATGTGCTGCGTCTGGGGGGTTTCCTTTGGGAAGTCTTGGAAATGTGGTTATTGAGAGAATTTCCAAGTGTGGGTATTAAAGAAGAGGTGTCCGGTGGTGCCAAGCCTGTACAAACCAGGCTTTGTGGCAGTGATGGGAGGGAAGGCGCTGGGATAGCTACACAGATTAAGACATTCTTTGCTGGTCTCTAGCATGTGTGTGCTAAGTTGAGGTAAAACATGCAGTGCAAGACCTATTTTTTGCTTACACAGTGTATTTATACTGATGTAACTGCTGATGTTATTACTTGGGTTAAAACGTTCCTGCTCTGCAAAGGGTGCTAGATTTTTGGAAAGCAGTACAGAATGATGGCAAAGTGCATGAAATTAATTTCAGGTTACTGGTACATCTGCTTTGGCTGGTGGGAGCTTGTTCTGCACCTGGAGGAGGTTAAATTGCTTCCAGTTCTCTAGAGCCTCCTTGTTTCCAAAGTGTAACTGGTGGCAGGTGTGTAGCATAATATATGGGTAAAGAAGGCTGCATGGGTTGAAGTGGTTGCTAATGAATGCAGGTACCTCAAGGGAACCTGTGTTCCCAAGGGAAAGTATGTGACTTTGGGGTTTTTGTATGTCTTTAAAAGTACTCATTCCATCTCTTTCTGTCTTTGGAAGCAGGCAAAGTCCAAGTAAGCTACCTGAGATCCCTTGTCACAGTAGAACAAGTGGGCGCTGGAGGAAGTGAGTAGGTGCTTCGTGCCCAACCTGTGCCTTGTGCTTCCTCGTGGGGAGTTAAGAGTAGTTGGAAAGGGACAAGCCTGGGGAAATAAAAAGCAAGAAGAGGTGGAATCTGCATGCAAGCTTTTTTAACACGCAGTCCCTTCAAAACCTCATGAAGAGGGGTTACTGTCTCCTGTCTCTGTTTCATAGCTGCATATAAGTGCCTCTATTTTCTGTAGGCCTTACTGCTCCTGTAAGTAGCCTGGAGTTACTCTCTTCTGCAGGGAGAGAATGTAGTCATTGCAAAAAGGCAAGAGAGGAAGAAGGAGACAGGAATTACTTCAGTTGATATTCGTCCTGAGAACAGTTATAATCGGTCTGTGAAGTGCAAATAAGGTTTCCAAATCCCTGAGGAGTTGCATCTGCAATAGCTTTTGCAACAAGAATGCTGGGGACACATCCTTTCTCTTCCCCTTTCTGGTTTTAAATGAGAGGTTGAGAGGTGGTTATTTGACATGGCAGCTTGTGATAGGAGAGGATGGGCCCAGTGACCTCAGATCTCAGTGTCTTTCTTGGGCCTGGGATGGGGACAAGAGTCCTTGTTTCACACCCAAGCTAGGTTCAGGTTGGAGATGATCATGGGATGGTTGCTCGGGGACTCTGTAGGGTTATTATACCACTTGGTCCATTTCCCGGTTTGCCAGCGTTGTGTCACAGAAGCAGCTTTGTGTGGATCCCGGTGCACGTTCTTGTTGGCTGGTGACTTTGGGTTAAACTTGAATGTAAATTCTTGGCTCCTCCTGGAGGCTTTTCCTTTTGATTCTGGCAAGGGGAGGATAGAGGCGCGTTCCTTCTGATGTGCGCAGAGACCTATAATTTGTGCTTTCAGTCTGGTGTCTTTTATGAAGTGCTCAGGAAGAGGATGTATCGTAGTCAATAGAGTAACTCTGTGTTCTGCAGCATTTTTCTCATGAGGGGCAATTAAGCTGTGTTACTGCTCTTTTCCAGGGTTCTGGCACTGACAGAGTTAATAGAAGTGGAGTCATTTCGATTCTATGCTGCTGCTGTGTGTCTTGGAAAAGCCAAACGCTTTGGCAGGCCTTCATGCTGTGTCCTGGAAAGCAGGCTCAAGCCCTTGGGGTGTGCTTGGTAAAGCTACGCTATGGTGGTGGCTTTGAGGAAGAGCCCCCCTTCTGTTTGCCCGAGGAATGCATGTGCCACACACAGTGTCTCATTTGCTCTGTCACTGCTGCTGGGAGGGTGATCTGTCCACGCTGGGGTGGGACAGCTTTGCTGAAGTGCTAGCAGACTGCTGCACTGCCTGAAGCTGCCGGGTATAGGGATGGTAGAAAAGGATGCTTCATGCAGCTTTCCGGGCTTGCTGCATTCCAGCTAGCCCAGTGGTCTCAAGCAGCGTTGGAAGCACAGTGTGCTAGGGATTATGTGCACAGTGGGCACCCTATTCATCCAGAATAGGAAGCAGTCCCTGTCCTGAACAGCTAACCAGCTCAAAAGCAAGAACAGATTCAGGCAAAACACAAACCCAGAAGTGTGCCAAGCAGTAGGCTTGGCAGTGTCGCTCCATTATCTTCTGCTGCTGGACCGAGATCCTTGGCTAGAAGTGCTGATGCACATATGTAATTTGCCCCTTCTTTAACTCTGTGCTCTTATCTTTGAGCAATACCTGCTTCTTGCTCAACAGAGTGCAAACTGCTACATCTGCAGATTCTCCAGCTCCTCTACACATGTAGAGTAAGCCTTGCTCGAGAAAGCACAGTGTTTGGTGTTGCAGTGCAAAGCCATGTGTTAGGCTACAGCTCCACTGAATTCCTGGCTCTCCTTACTTCTGAAGTGTAAATAAATACGCCAGGATGGAAAAACCCTAAACCTTCAGGTTTGTGTTCTGTCTTTTGTTATAAGCTGAACTAATACTTTGATATGTGACCGTATCTGGTATAGTCCCTGTTTGTTACTCAATTCTTGTATTATGCTTTTGGTCTAGTATTTGAAACCAGGACTTTGTTAAAGATTTGGCATCCCTGAGGCATAAGCACAGCCATGCAGATGCTCTTCAGACAAGTCATGAAATGCAAGGCTGCTGTGAGCTTCAAAGGTGCTGAGCACAATTCCCTTGGGAATGACAGAGCTCAGCACTTTTGCATATTTGGGTTCTTTGAATCCTTGTCGAGGGTACGGTTGGGGTGCTGTGTTGAAAGGGTTGTGTGTGAACCTTGATTGGGGAGCAACCTTTGTGTTTCAGGAGGAAGAGACACACAGTCTTCGCTTTGAAGGGCTTTTCGGGGCAGCTTGTCCTGAAGTGGTTTTGTTTTCAGAAGTGTTTTTTGCAGGGTTGTTCTGAAATCATTAGAAAGAATGGGGATGTTTGCAGATAGGGCAGCTCTTTTCTATCTGTAGGTGCTGTTTTGTCTTTATAGACAGGGACTGGACTGTGATTGGAGAATAGGAAATAGGAGTGACTGACTACTTTTTGCTTGTCTTTTGATGATAAAATTTGCACAGAGAGACTGTAAAACAGTAAACCTCTCAAAACATCAGGTAGCCGCTCCTCGCTCTACTGTGTTGTTCTCCCCTTTAATATGTTGTCCTTCTACAGCCTACAAGGCTGTAGGCACTGGTTCCTTGATCACCTGGGGAGAGATCAAGGCTGGCTTGCCAGGTGGCCTCAGTGCAGACCCATGGACCAGAAAACATGCAGCAGGGTGGGGAGATGGATCTCCCCTGAGGAGCTTGCTGATGGAAAGGGGCTGTGAGTCAGCAGGGAAGCAGGTAGCAGTGAAAAGGTGGGACTGGTTGAAGCAAAAAAACCCCAAACCTGCTTCACCCTCTGGAGATCTTCTGAGCTGCCCTTTTAGCAGTGATTTCTTGCCTGTCTTTGGTGGTCAAGAGTTGTTAGGGGCGAGGGTGATAGAAATTAATTACGTTAAACCAGGAAAAGAGGTCCTTACTCAAACAGAATCCAGACATGGAGGAAGATTTACCAGAGCACCCTTAATCTGAGAAATCATTCAGTTAAAAGTAATCATTCTTTTAGATTTTTATATTGATACATGGCTCTTACAGGAGCTGTGTCCCCTTGTGGGGGGGGGGGGGGGGGGGGGGGAATCTAATCTCTGTTCTTGACAAAATCAAGTAGCTACTGAGAAAGGTTGTGGAAGAGATGTGCTGGTTGCCTTCACACAGGTAAGATGGTGAGTTCAGGTCACTGATGGTCTCTCAACAGGGGCTTGCTTTAACCACTAAGGCAACAGCTCCTTCAGCTACGTATTTATAACTCCGGTAAGGTCTTTGGTTTTGGTACAGTGGTACAGAGCATCTCCTTGGGGAGGTGAGACCACAGTGTGATACCACAAGCTAAGATCATGGGTGGAGCCCTCTTTCTTCCTGGTATGTGCTAGATATGTTTAAAAATCAAGGAGGTCTGAAAGGTAGCTGGCTCTGCATATCTGTATATAGTCGTATCTCTTAATACTCTCAAACTTCCCTCTGTAAACTCTAGGCCTGAAATCTTTATATTTTGTTTACTTTTTAAAATGAAAACAGAGCTTGTCTTGAAATCACATGGCTCCAGAAGCTTGAGACTGATAAATCCCCCATCATTGCTATGGAAACTGCTGAAACTGCAACACGTTATGCCTCCTTTTGGCCATGTGCTCTTCTCCACAGGGTCTCTCTGTGGGTACCTCAGACTCACACAGCTCTCCCCCTGCAGAAGTGGATGGTTAGCCCAGTGACAAGTCTTGATTGTGCAAGGTTGTTCTCTCCAAACCAGGGTAATTAAGGGTTCAACTAACTTTTCTTTCTGATACCTTTTCAGGGACCTGGTCTGCAGCACCATGCTGGATCCCAAGCCTCGCTCTGCAAGCTGGAGGTGAATCCAGGTGAAAGCCAGCTATCACACTAGGTGTCAGGATGACCAAAGCACGGCTCCTCCGTCTCTCTGTGGTGCTGGTCTCTATCTTCATGATCCTCCTGATCATTGTGTACTGGGACAACGTGGGAACAGCTCACTTCTACCTGCATACATCCTTCTCCAGGCCTCATTCCCCTGGTATCACGGCAGGTGAAGACTGGGAAGCCTTGCCAGATGTGGATGAGTTTTTGGCAAAGCTGCTTAGTTCAAGCCTGAAACAGAATAGCTCTACCCCCCGAAAGACAGAGCAGCTACTTGTCCAGGGCTCCAGCAAGCCTGTGGCGAGCAATTTGGAGGAGAACGTGCGGGGCTATGACTGGTCTACACACAATGACAGAAACAGCTTAGACCAAGAGCAAGTGCAGATAGAGAGGCAGAGAACGTTGAGGGAGTTTTGTGCCAATTCCAGCTTCACCTTCCCCACCAAGGAGCGCTCCTTTGATGACATCCCAAACTATGAGCTCAACCACCTGATCGTGGATGACCGCCATGGCATCATCTACTGTTATGTCCCCAAGGTGGCCTGCACCAACTGGAAGCGGGTGATGATTGTGCTAAGTGAGAGCCTGCTAGACCAGGGTATCCCATACCGGAACCCTCTGGATATCCCCCGGGAACACGTGCACAACACCAGCACCCACTTGACGTTCAACAAATTCTGGCGCCGTTATGGGAAGTTCTCCCGGCACCTCATGAAGATCAAGCTAAAGAAATACACCAAGTTCCTCTTCGTGCGGGACCCTTTTGTCCGCCTCATCTCTGCCTTTCGCAGCAAATTTGAGCTGGAGAATGAGGAGTTCTACCGGCGTTTTGCCATCCCCATGCTAAAGCTGTACTCCAACCACACTAACCTTCCCACCTCTGTTAGCGAGGCCTTCGGGGCAGGCCTCAAAGTCTCCTTTTCTGACTTCATCCAGTACTTACTGGATCCCAGGACAGAGAAGATGGCCCCTTTCAATGAGCACTGGAGGCAGGTTTACCGTCTGTGCCATCCGTGCCAGATAGACTATGATTTCATTGGCAAGCTGGAGACGCTGGATGAGGATGCTGCTTATCTATTGCAGCTCCTCAAAGTGGACAGGCTGCTTCGCTTCCCCCCCAGCTACCGGAACAGGACTGCCAGCAGCTGGGAAGATAACTGGTTTGCCAAAATCCCCCTGGCTTGGAGGCAGCAGCTCTACAAGCTTTATGAAGCAGATTTTGTACTCTTTGGCTACCCCAAACCAGAAAACTTGCTCAAAGACTGAAAGTGATTGGGTTGGGGGGGATGGTGGGTGGGAGGGAACATCTGAAATACCAAAAATGTTTAAAGCCTCCTCATTTTTGCTCTTAACTCCCTTCCCCATACAGGTTGGTACAATGGAATCTATTTTTTCTACTGCTTCCCCTTCCATTTTTGCAATAATGCCAGAGTCCAGGGTATTCCAGCCAGCTGTGCACATGCAAAAAAACAAATGCCATTTTGGTTTTGGTTCTAGTTTGGTTTGTGATTTTTAAATGCCCCCATGTTTTGCAATGGGTTGCTGCCCTCGGTCACTCTGCCAGCTGTGTCCTTCAGTGGCTTTTTATTAATACTTTTTAAAAATTAATATATTGAAGATATTTAATACAAAGTGCGTGTCGTGGCAAAGGAAGGGAAGGAATTAAAAAAAAAAACAACAAAAACCCAGTAAAAGAAAAACCCAAGAAATGATGCTCCTGCTTCTGTGTTTTGTCTCAGGGCTGCTGTTTCAGAGGTCCAAGGTTTGTGGAGCACTCACATCTCTTTGGGAGCTGGGTTTGGTGGTGCTGCCTTCACCAGCCACATCTGCTGGTGGTAGCTGTGAGCTGGGCTTGGGTCAGTGCTTGACTTTGACGAGCAGTCCTGGAAGGATACCAGTGTGCTGAGAGCACCAGGGTCAAAGGAAGGAAGTGGCAGTTGGGAACAGTGATTCCAAGCCCTGTGGGAAGTTTCAGGATGTGCAGGTGGCCAGCACAGTACCTCTGCACTGCTTCACCTTTCAGCTAAGTGGTGGTGGGTCTCTGCTTTCCAAAAAGCTGACGTTCCTCAGCTCATGTATACCTGGCTAGTGTGTTTTCAGAGAGCCAGGTACTGCTCATGACACTGCATCCTCATCCACTGCCTTTCTGCTTATACCAAATGACTGATGCAGATTTAATCATCTGCTTTACTGGGACCTACTGCAGGAGTGATGGTTGCCCACTGTGCTAGGAACATGTGGGCTGCTTCCCAAAGGAAATTAATGCTTTTAGAGAGATTTTTTTGTGTCACATCAGCTGAATCTGCTTATCTTTTTCTCTCTGAATTGCTCTGCAAAAACTGTCTGCTTAGCAGATTGGGCAGGCAACTCCTTTTACAGCTGAAATGCTTAATTATTTCCCTGGGCTATGGATGGTATCAGTGATTAAAGTCCAGGATCAGGCTTTGGGAGGGAGCCTTGTGTGTGACAGATTTCTTACTCAGTTTCTCTTCGAGGCAATCAGCAGGTGTGACTTCCCCCATCTTTTCTTGCTGCCCCATCCTGCAACACATACATCATCTTGGCATTGCACGTTCTTCCTAGCAAATATGCTGTATCAAGCTTTTTAACCTATAAAGGGAAGGTAATTGCTAATAGTTACACTCAAAAGGAAGGGTTTGTTTCTCACTGTGTTCACACCACTCTTGTAATTTCTGCAGAGATACTTGCAGTTTAAATGAGCCCAAAGCCATGATCTTGGTGCTTAGCTCTTCACAGCTAAGGGAAAAAGGCAGTGCCTGTTTCTGAATCATTATTTAAAGCTAATAATAGAAAAGTGTTGATCTATTCATTTTTTTTCCTAGTTACCAGCTAATTGCTGCAAAACAGAAAGATGTTGAGAATCTCGTCTCCTGTAATGAGTAATCCCAGGAGTTTCTTGGTTCCTTGCTACATTTACATTTCTTCAGGGTGGGTTCGTCTTGCTCTTCAAAGATACAGCATGGATGTTTTCATCTCTTGTCTTTACAAAGTGTTTGTTTTTCTCTTAATTTAAATCTAATGGGTATTTAATATGTGTAGACATGGGTGGCTGGGACCATAGCACAGATGCTGTGCAAGCCTGCTTCCAGCTGCTTCCCTTGCACCTCTTGATCTGACCCTGTCTCTTCCTGCCCTTCTGACCAGTGATGTACCCCTGTGAAGCCAGTTTGCCCTGGCCGCTGCCTCCTCAACTGCAGTTGTCCTGGGATTCATGGCCATGACTTGTCCCAGGCAAAAGCCCAAGAGCATCTTATGAAGGTCACTGGGTGTCTGTTGGTCATCCAGAGCAGAGGAGGAATGTGTTGCTGTCATTTTTGGCAGCGAGGTCTTGGTTGTGCTATTGACAGAGAAGGTGCAAAATGGTAGTAAATCCTGCACAGCAGCTGCTCCATGTGATGCGAGAGTGTTTCCTCCCCTTATTGCAATTTAACCACAATAAAAGAAAAAGCCCTCCCTGACCTTGCAGGCACTGCCTAGAGAGAGGAGACTGAATGCACTGACTTCTCTCTCCTCATCCAAAGACTGATAAAGGGGTAAATTCCAGCAGGATTTGCTAATACTGTCATTCATCATGCTAAGGTCCAAAGTTCCCCATGTGGAAGGTTCAGCGAGCTGCCTGCATCAGCCTCCCTGCAGGAGCTACAGTCAGGGGAATAGATGGACTGCATAAGGCCACTGAGGGCTTTGTGTTCTGTACTTTCCCTCTGCCACCCTGTCAAGCCCAGCCTTGTTGACATTTAGGACATTTTAGTATTTGTAGGCCCATACCCAACCACTGCACAGGATGCTGTTGGCTCTCTCCTCATTTCCCATTGCAATGCTTCAAAGCACTTGCCGGGAGGAGCAGAAAAGCTCACATGGAGAAGGTTCGTGTTGCAGTAGATGGCTTCTGGATTCAGAATAGCCTGTTCCTTGCTGCTCTTTTCTTTTGAAGCCCTCCTTCCCCACCCTTCCACCACTGTGAATCCATTGTGAAGATGTCAAAGGGGATCCAAGCTGCACTGAGCTTTGTGGTAAGATCACTGGGTTGCCAGAACTGGGATGTAGCCTCTGGCTTTGGGAATGTGCATTTTTTGTGGGTTTCTTGCTCTGTTCTGATTGAAAGTGGGGAGAAGGACAAAGGGTTCAGCCAGCCATGCTTCCTTCCTGCCTGATTTCCTAAAGGAGCTGGAATTTGGTTTTTGGCAAATAATGGCAGAATGATTGGAAAGGGCAGGCGGTATGCATCCATGCTGGCCTGAAGTCAGAAGAGGGCTGAAAATCCTGGAGTGTAGATGGTTATGATGCTAGTACTGATTTTATAAGGGGTGGAAAAATGCTTCTGAAGTGCCCTATTTGTGTCTGAATAAACCTGGCTTTGTCATTTCATGCTCAGCCTGCAAAGTTATGTCCTGTTCCCCTCTTGGCTCGCTTTTCCCTTGGGTTGACCACTTGGCCAAAGTCAGCACGGAGTCTCTAACCAGGCAGAACCAATGTGCAGATGCAAAAATAACCTGGGGTTTGACCAAGATGCTTCCAGCTGGGTAGAACTGAGACCAGCTTTCGTGCTCGCTCAGCATCAGAGCCAAAGTCTTTACACAACCATTGAACAGACTCAGTTCCTTTCTGTTTGATGCCAGATTCTCTGTTCCAGTGGGATGTGTGTGACCTGGCCCTTGCAGTCCTTGTGTCCTCCAGGCAAGGACTGTCAGACCTCAGAGCTCTTTGCTTTTTGAGCGGTGACATGGCTTTGCCAGGGTGTCCTTACCACATGGCTATACCTTTACAGCACCTCAGTTAAGTTTTGCTTTCACACTTTAATTCACTTGTGGTTTAGGGGGACAAAACTGCAGACCCATTACCCACAGACAAAACTTGCCCAGGGATAAAGTGTGAGATGAAGTGTTTTGGCAGCATGTTTTGCATCCCTCAAGGTGGCACTGGGAGGATGGAGGGCAGGGGATGAATGGCAGCATTGAAAGGGTGGCGAAGAAAAGCTAGTTTGTTCCTTCTTATGTAAGCTGGACCTTCGTGGCAGCCGAAGGGGAAAGCCGGTGACTTGGCAGGGTGCTGTGTGGCTGTGGTGCAGAGCGGTGCCAGGGAGGGTGCGGGGGGTGGTGACTTACAAGCAAGTCACGTTGCTTCAATTTAAGGGCTTGCCCACCTTGGCCTTGCTTGTCAAGGGCAGGAGAGGGGAAAAGTAACAGCAGAATTCAGTATCACCATCGATATCTGTCTGTTTGGGGAAGAGATGGGGAGGGTGGGAGGCACTGGGTCTGGAGCAGGCATAATGCAGCTCTTCTCCTCTCTCCTTGATTAAATCAGATCAGGGATCTAGCTTGGACTACGGAGATTGAGGATTGTCCTTGCTGTGGGATGGAAGCGATGTGGGAGAGCTCCATGCTGGGCCGGCAGTGATGCTTGGCAGGGCTGGCTGAGCTCGCTGCAGTGGCTGTGTCTGTGCCAGGTGCTGTGGGAGCCGGGGCCGAGCAGCCGCTCTGCAGCAGCCCATCTGAAACCCCTTTTCTGTCCCCGG
>NW_009922413.1:10717-18070 GCF_000696875.1 Nestor notabilis
GGAATTCCCCTGTTGGATGCCCTGTGAAAGGATTGGGCAAAGCACAACCGAAACCTGCACTCAGGAGCGTTTACTTGTGCAACCTGTGTCTGCCCAGCCTTTGGGGTGCAAAGGGCTGGGGTATGGGGGGTGCAAATGCAATTAAACAGTGAGTGAACCCCCTCTGCTCCTCCTGCCTGCCAACTCACTGCTGGAGCTGGGAATTGGGCCCTGCTGCCTTTTCCCTGCAAGATTGGGCAAAGCACAACCGAAACCTGCACTCAGGAGCGTTTACTTGTGCAACCTGTGTCTGCCCAGCCTTTGGGGTGCAAAGGGCTGGGGTATGGGGGGTGCAAATGCAATTAAACAGTGAGTGAACCCCCTCTGCTCCTCCTGCCTGCCAACTCACTGCTGGAGCTGGGAATTGGGCCCTGCTGCCTTTTCCCTGCAAGACGTGAAGCTCCTTTCCTTTCGTCTCTTCTCAGTGATGTCCAGCATCACTGGTGTCCCCGCAAGTGTTCCGACATGCCATGTTGCCTTCCCATGGAGCTGATGTCCCTGCAGCCTTTGCTTTTTGTGGTTTTGCCTCATTCAGGGGCAGCTTGAAATAAATTATTTATAAAAACTAGGAAGTGGAGAAGTTGTAGGAACTGGTTCCTGTTGGGAGGGATGTGTGAGATCAGCAGCCTGACCCTTGACGAGAAGGGAAGGAAGTTTCCACACCAAACCCCTCTGGCTGTGGGTTTGGGCACCCGGAGCCAAACCTCTTTTGAACTTGGGCCTTTCTTGCTCTTTAATGCTTAGAAAACCCAGCTGCCCCACCTGAAGCTGGTGTTTCCTTGCTTTGGGAGGCTTTGGGCAGCAGCCTCAGCTTCTCTTTTGTCTAGTTCTGCCCCAAGGCAGCGCCTGCAGTGGGGGATGATATATCTGTTTGTCAGCAGCCAGGTACAAGGATTTGAGCTGTGACCATCAAAAGAATGCCAAAGGCTCCAGAAAGCCGCATGGAAAGAAATGGTTTGAAACATAATCTATAGGTTTATAGAAACATAATGGAGAATGGGGCAGGAATTTTAGCAGGGGGCAAGCAGGGCAGATGAACGGGGTTGTTCAGTGTTTTGCTCACCATTTACACCCTAAGACTGTTATTGCTCTTCATTTCTTTGGCTTTTCAGGTGTTGGTGTCCTTGCTAGCTGAACCATGAGGTTTGGACCTTACTGACAGGGTCCATTGCTTTTGGTGAGATGATGATCCCCCAGGCTGGAGTGGGATGCAGGGCAGCTGGAGTTTCCCTTGCAGGGGCTGATGCAGATGTAGGTGTTAAAGCACAGGGCCTCGTGCAATGGACGGCGTTCTCCTCAAACCACAAGGCAGAGCTGAGAAGCATGTTTTTAATTAGCTAATTGTTCTCTGTAAAGCCCTTCACGAGTTATTTGAGCTGTCTGATGTTTGTCCCGCATAAAGAGGCTGCTGTGTCAGCAGGAGATTTGGAGGTCTTCAGGAGCAGCAGTGCCTCGGGAAGGCAGGGCTGCAGCATTCAGCAGGGAAAGCTGTGCAAAACTGCCTCAATCCAGGCTTTTCTTACCTCAGGGTGAATCTGGAAGCTGTTGACATGAAAACTGACTGTATTGATTCAAATAGTATGTACCCTTCGGAGAGCTCAAGGACTTGTGTAGGTCCATGGGCAAAAACACTGCTATGGAAATGCAGAGAGATCACGGCTCACTGTCCTGTTCTGTTCCTGGCTGGCTTCCAGGCAGTTCGGGATGCAGGGGAGGTCAGAGTGTGCCATCCCTCTGAACAAACTGGCTTCTTTTATCTTGGAAAACGCTGGGCATCCTTGAGCAGAGGGTGCTCATCCAGCTAAGACAGCAACGAGCACTAGTGGGGCTTTTGCTTTGCAGCTAATGAAGGGGTTTGTAATCTCATCTCAGGTTTTCATCCTCAGACAGTGCCAGTATCAAAATACTCCCAGCCTTGCCCAAACCATGTGTTAAACCAACGAGGGTGACTTTTCCTGACCCACCAGACAGTGCCTTCACGAATCCCATGTTTTATCCCCCAGGCAGATGGATCACACGCAGCTTTGGCGCAGACACATTTTGTGGCAGAGGAGCTGCAGTTTCAGTGTTTATTTCTCTGTCATTGCAGGAATTCAAAATGGATGGAAGAAAATGCCATCGGGATTGACTCTTGTTTTGTTTGGACCCTGGACAGGTCTCTGTGGAAAACATGGGAGGAGCACAGGGGACAGGATAGAGCCAAGAAGATGTGTCAAAGACAGCGGCAGCCAATAGAGTGGTCAGCAGGGAGTGGAGCAGGGCTGGGGATGTGTTTCTGAAGGATTAAAAGGGTGGGGGGAGTTGAGAGCATCTCAGTGGGGGTGCTGCAGAGTGGGTGAATGCTGAGATGAGTGAGGGGGGCTGATGAGAAAGTGAGTGCCATCTGCTGCAGTGTGGGGACCTTCCCTGTGTGCAGGGGTGGGAGCAGGGATCAACGTAGAGGAGGAAAGAAGTAATTGAATAACTATAATTATTGAATAACAAGTAGTGAAAGCTTATCAGAAGCTGAGGGGTTCTGATTAACTGGAATAGATGTGGCTTTGTGAATGGTGGTGGGACCTGTAGGCTTGGACCGAACAAGCTGTCATTTAGGGGCAGACTAAAATTAGCAGTGGGTGAATGTGCTCCTTTGCCTGCACTGGGAGAGGAAGGATTGCAGCTCCCCTGGCTGTCAGGCTCTGCAAGCAGGGCAATGTTCACGGGGGATGGAAGCACAGGAGAGATGGTGCCAGTGACCTTTCATATGCTATTGGGCACCCCTGTCTGTCTCCAGTTTTAGTCTCTCTCAACCTTTACATGCCTTATTGATTTCAGACTCCGTCTATTTTGGCTCTTGGGTAAATTAGAAGTATTTGTCACCTAGAATGATCATGCTGGGAGTATAAAGCTTTTTACAGAGCCTTCAGTGACCTTTAGCTAATGAGAAATCAATGAACCGAGTGTCTATAAGCATTTCCCAAGTGCTGGGTAATGCTGTGAACAGCGGGGGACCCCTTTTGGGATTAACACAACTACCCAGTTAGTGGTCTGGGCATGCAGGTCTTCTGGGTAAAGGTCCTTGCATCAGGATGACCTAGACTTATGTTTCTTGATTCTTTTCACTTATGTCTTATATATTGTGAGTGTGAATTTATGTGTATGTCAAGTCAGGTGCCAGAATCAATCCACAGTCCTGGGCAGGTGAACACATTTGAAAATGTTCAAACACACAAGATTTTGGTAGGGTGAAATACATGCAAGTTATGGCCTTCTGTTTTCTATAATCATTGTGTGATTACCATCGGTATGTTGCAATGGATTGTCATTTCTAGGGTGGTCACTCCTCCCTGTTAACGCAGTTTTGTTCTAAGCCAGCCCCTGTTGTGCTGTGCTTGTGTTGTGCAACCACCAGGCAAAAGCGGGTGTTGTGTTGGGTGTGGGACAGGCAGGTTCTAACAGTGCCTGTGGTCATCTCTCTGGCTGTACTTCCCTGAGCTTTGTTTCCTGCTCCAACTACTGTCAGCAGCCAAAGAGTGAACCCAGCACATGCAGACACGGCTGCTGTGTGCACCGGCCAGTTTTCACTGTGTGGATAATAGTGGTCCCTGGTTAGTGGGGCTGGGAGCTCATCCCTGCTTCAAAGTGATGGAATCGGGATCGTGCTGGCTTTTCCTCTTCTCATGTAGATAGATGCCTCAAATCCGAGCTTTCTGGTTTTAGTGGACTCTCAAAATAGCATCAAAAGTTTCCTTCCAAGACCTGCCAGCTGCAACAGGAGAGAAAGGATAGTGTATGGTGGACAGTAAAACTCCCCGTGTTATCCCACAGGTACTGCTGAATCAAGGCAATTCTCAGATTGATTTTGCATCATATACACAGATTTTCCTTGGGAAAGTGAGGGTGCTTGGAGCCAGCCTGGAAACAAAAGCGCTTTGTAAGACCAGGACAAACTGTTTCTGTTCCACCCCACAGCACCAGGTTGAGGCAGAGTAGCAAGATGAAGCTGCTTTGTGGTGAGGTACCCTTCAGGTACCAAAACCAGGTCAGACTGGGATGAGTTCCACCAGCACAGCCTCCACTCCAGGCTGCAGCATCATTTCTGGGAGCAAATCTGTTTGAAATAAGATGCAAAGCATCTTTCATCAGCAAGTGAGGATGTGAATTCAAGATGTCGGGGCAGGTTCCAGATGCTGTTGCACTTTGCATGTATTACATTCTTTAAAGCTTAGCAAAAGGTCAGTGTGCTTGGATGTGGTTCCTCACTTTTGGAAAGTCTGCAGGTTTGGGAGTAATGCTTTTTAGTTTATTTGCAATAGGAAAAGAGCCTGCTTGCAAAATTTGCCTTTGGAATTGAGATGCTGGAAGTTAGCTCTTGAGCTTGTCAGTTTCGGTTAAAAAGACGCCTCGGGACTAGTTAATGGGTTGTTTTTGTTGGTTTTATCCTTTGTTTGGGTTTTGTTGGTTGGTTTTATCCTTTGTTTGGGTTTTATTGGTTGGTTTGTTTGATTTATCCCTCCAATATACAGGAAAAAGCTCTCAGTGTAGATCCGGTTGCTGTTGTCAGTGTCAGCTGTTTTTCCTGGTCGTCCTGGTTGGAAGGAAATTTCCAATACAGCGTAGTTGCCAGAAACAGACTCTTAGCTGGAACATTTTGGTTAAAATACTCTGACTTGCTCCTTGCAGTGATGCCATTTAGTGAGAGAACACACAGCAATTGCCTGCTTTGTTCTTAACTCTGAGCTTGACATCTGCTTTATTTTTGGCATTTTTTGGCTGCTGTTTGCATTGGGGAAGCTTGTTACCACATTGCAGAGATTGTGGTGCCACATGGATGTCCACAAGCAAAAGCTTTCTCTAGGATCCTTTCTTGGCCCTTCCAGGCACCTGTGTGGTACTGGGAGTTGAGAGGCAGTGGCAGGAGGAATCCCACCAGGATGGAGTTTATATGTTGGTGAAGGACCAACATGTGGACAAGGTATTGCAGACAACCTCGTTTTTCTCTCATCTTCTAAGCTGCTTCCTTCTGGGAGTTAAACACTATGTATTTGCCTCCGGGATCTCATTTGGTGCCTTCCAAGTAAAAATGGGAAAACTACACGTGTTTGGCTTGATCTGCCTGACCCTGGCAAGGCATTTCTAAGACCATTGTGCTACTGCATCTCACTGCCCTGCAGCTGCAAGGCTTGACAGCGTGGTGCCGAGGCACTGCTCTTCTCGGCCCTTTTTAGACAGCTACCCAAAGATAGCATGAGCCTGGATTTGGATTTGTTTTCTTTCTTTTCTTGTTTCATCAAAAGCAACAGGGGGACATTTCCCCCCTGAAAGAACAGCAGTGTTTGGGTTGAGAAAGGATGAGGTCAGGAAAAGGCAGGAAAAGGCTGTCTCATTGTGTTTTCGGTTACTTGATTGCTTTTTTGCACCTGCAGCAGCCTTCACTGGTGAGAACTGAGGCTTTGCCGGGCTCCCAGAATGGTGCTGTCAGAGAGAAAACATCTTCCACTCACCGGTCACGTCCTGTGTTTTCCTTCTCACTCTGTCATCACTTTACAGAGTAAAGCCCTGAGCTCGCATCAATCCCTCCAAGGTCTCTGGAGCAGCTCCAAGCTGGTGGCTGTGTCTGCAGAGCCCACTGTAGTGCCAGGCATGAGCCAGCTTTATCCCAGAAGTGATGGAGCTGAAATTAGCTCCTCAGCAGGATTTTTCTGGCTCGGAGCTGTATCGCAGCTATACCATTTCCACTTCTGCAGCTGGCCTGGAGATAGTTTTGCCTTGTGTGCTGTAAAACTGCCTTTAGGATCACAGAGAAGCTGTGGCTGCCCCATCCCTGGCAGTGTTCAAGGCTGGGTTGGATGGGGCTTGGAGCAACCTGCTCTAGTGGAAGGTGTTCCTGCCCATGGCAGAGGGTTGGAACTGGATGAGCTTTAAGGTCCCTTCCAACCCAAACCATTCTGTGATTTTGCAAAATCAGAAGTTTAAGAATAAGAAAGAAGGAAGAACAAAGAATTTTAATAATAAAAGAATTCCTTTTTTTTGTTTGTTTTTTTAAAGAAGAAAAATATTAAGAATTAAAAAAAAAAAAAGAAGGAAGAAGGAAACAGAACTGACAGGTCACGTTTCTGGGCTGTTTCAACAGCAGTTTAATACAAATAAGTTCCTGTGTGTAAATGTGTTGGAGCTGCCTTTGCATTGCCTTTCCCAAGAACAGAGAGCACTGGGAACGGGGCTGTATCCAAGGGCCAGGGTATATGACTAAGAGGTCGAGGTGAAGGTTTTTCCATTCTTAGTTCTGCAACTGGGTCACGCTCTGCTCTTCAGTGAGTCACTGATCACTTGATGCCTCCAGTTTTCCTGAGGTTCCAACTTGTTTCTAAGGATTCGGAAACACTCTTGGGCTGGGCAGATACAGGGGATTAGAGAAAACACGTTTTAGGTTAATGGCTGCAACAATTAAACGGTTTTAGTTACTTACTCCCCCAGGCTGTGGTTACATAGTAAGTTAAGCAAACAATTAGGTTACTGCTGTGGCACCCATAGGGAGGTGCTGACCCATTAAAAATCTTATTGTGCCAGGCACCTTGTACAGAGGTTTTAGTTTCTGCTAGTTATCCTTAATCTAAATCATACGGGTTTGATAGGTCAGTGTGCTGCAGTTGGATCCTTTCCTCTTGTTTCTCCGGGATGTGTGCTACGTGTCTTGTATTAGCTCCAGAGCACAACATTTTCTGCATGCAATAGTCTCTGGATTTTAATAACTTATTGGGCAGGTTGATGGTAAGTTGACATCTGTCTAGTCCTGTTGGCATCTCCTTCGCTTTATTTTGACTTAGGAAACTGCAGGGTGAAGCAGACACTTTTCCTGCCAAATAATCTTTTTTCTAGGGTATTTGTGTTTTTCTTTCCACCTGCTTTACCTTTGCCTCGTCTGCCTATTTTAAAGGATGAAGTAGCCAGCCCCTGTTCTCCTTCCCTGCTCCCACACAGCCACCTTTCTGAGGAGTATCACAGCCTCAGTTTTGCAGTCTGCAATTTGAGTGTGCTACATGCTCTGGTCTCTAACGCCAGGTACTAGGGCTGTGTTTAGTCTAGCAGCATTTGAGATTACATTTGAGCTGGTGGAGCTGGGAGAGGACTTTAGAGGCGCTGGAAAAGAAAAAGTTATTCCAAGAAACTGATACACCCTCAGGAGCCCCAGGGGCAGCAAGAGAGAGAATAGAAATAGGTTATCTAAAGCCCAGGCAAATAAAATGTTATTATTATAACTCCATGGGTGCTATGCCAGCTCTCTGTAAGCAGTATTTCTCTTTGCATCTCACTTTGCCAGTTAATTGGACATCT
>NW_009922413.1:18114-32238 GCF_000696875.1 Nestor notabilis
GCAGGAAGCATCGCCTGAGTGATGACTTTGGTACCCAGCCCAGTGCTACTGTGCACTTTCTGAGCCCTGAACTGTGGAAATGCTTCCAGTCAATCCCTGCTCCTTCTCCAAATGTGTATGTGAATTGTCAGTGCTGCTTGGTGACATTTGTCCCTGCTCATGGCAGGGGGGTTGGAACTAGATGATCTTAAGGTCCTTTCCAACCATAACTATTCTATGATTTGTTAGGGATGGTGGCTCTGCGACGTGCTCCTCCAGCAGGCTGCTCCCTCTGTGATGCTCAGGGCCTTGCAAATATGGAGGGTGCAGGCAGCTTCTCCTTCCCTGTCTTCTGCTCCTCTCCTTGCCCTGCCTGTAGACCCTATTTGCTGCTCCTTTGGGGCAGCTGGAGAAGAGAGCCAGATGCCGTGTGCAGGGATGTGTGGCAGCCCAGGGCTGGTCCTGCAGTGCCCAGTTCTCTCTGCCATTCTATTTCAGGCACAGTTATATCTAGAAGCGTTGGTGGAAGCAGCTTATTTTAAGCTGATACAATTTCTTTAATACTTTTTTCAAGATCCTGATTTTTGTAAACAAGTTTATTTACCTTTCCCACCCAGCGCTGGGGTTATCCACACACAGCCAAGGAATGCAGACCAGAGTCTGAGCACAATTATAGCTGCCTGCCCGGATGCTCCTAATGAATTGTTTGCAGACAAGCTTCAGACCCGCAATCACTCACAGAAGCTATTCAGCAAATAGTTTTGAATAATGGATCCCTTTGAGAAACTGGAGTTGTTTTGCAGGCAGATTCTAGACAGAGAACATGCTCAGAAGTTGTAGCTTTGAACACATTTTCCTCTCGATCTGCCAAGCTGTGGAGTTGGCATAGCATCCGTTTCCGATACCTTCACGTAGGATTAAACCACTCCACCAAACATGTGTGATGCAGGCTGAGAGTGCCCACTTGAGGACAGAGCTACAGACACCCTGTGCACCCAAATCACCCCACATGCCCTCCTTGGTGGGGGTCTTGGTTGCTGTTTCTCCAATACAACTTGCCTGGAGCGAGGCAGTTGGGATGTTTTCACCACAGATGCTGCCAGCAGTGCAGAGCATCAAGGGTTGGAGAGCTGGACCCTGCCTGGTGTCACGCTTTTTGACCATTGCTGCCTCCATGATCTGCAAAATCTGCACCTTAAATTGCCATGGGGGCTTTGAGCAAAGGGGTTGTAGAAATGCAAAGTGTGAGGAAGGATCTGGGTGAGAATTTGACATCCTGAGCTAAAAGAGGAGGAAAAAGCTGCTTGTGAGGTTAAGTTTCTGTGGGCTCATTCCAGCTCCTGCCTGCCAGACAGTGAAGCATGGTGTGTGATGTTTTATAGCTGGGGGATGGAGGGTTTTTGGCAGGGAATGCAGAAATGACTGACAGCACTTCGTGAGCTGAGGCTGCTTGGTCCTTGAGTCCCATCAAGGGGCTGATTGCTGTGGAATAAGAAGATGGCACTTGCCAACAGAGAATCATGAGGGAGAGGAGCTGAGGAGCTGTCTTTTCTCGGAGGCAAGTGGCTTTCAACCATCTGCTCTGGACCCTGCAACTGGCCGGAGTGGTGGATGCTGTAAGAAGGACAGGGCAGAACCTGGTAAGTGAAGGACACGGGTCCTGGGGTGAAGAGGAGAGCTCAGCCTGCTGGCACGATAACCTGAGGATTAAATACTGGGGCATGTCACTCATATGGCCCTAAATCCTCTGTATCCCATTTTGCAGACCAGGGAAAGGGCTTGACACCAAAGGGGAAAGGAATGGTAATTCCTACCAAAGATCTACTCGAGCCTGGTCAGGAGATAAATTCGGGGTAAGACTTGGGGTGTGGTTCAGATGACCCCCTGTACATGCAACAAGGGGAAGCAGGGATCTCCCCTTCATGAGACAAACCCTGCAGGGTCAGGCTTCATCTGTGGGGCTGGGGACCCTTCAGGGTAAAGGAGAAAGCTTTGGGAAGTGGTGATGGATATTCTCTCCTTCACGTGTAGTCCTGTCCCCCACAGTTAAGAGATGGGGATTCATAAGAGCGGAGGGGGTATTGCCACAGCAACAGGGTTTAAGCATCCTTGCTTGTTGCCCCACAGGACAGATCTCCAGGTCATCTTCCACTTACCCGTGTGCTCCCATTGAACCAGGGCTGCTTTCCAGCCCCCTTCAGGGATTTGCCTTAGTAAGTGCAGCAGCTGCACCTTTTCCACCCCAAATGGGATGTGGGAGGAGGAGAGGGGAAAGCCACAGAGAGTTGTGGGGGAACCATGCTGCCAAAATGGTCTGTTCTTCATTTTGGAGCTGCTAAAGCTAGAGGCTGGCGGTGCTGCCCATGCAAAACCTTGCAGATATCCATGGACCTTGTGCCACACGTTTGCTTGTCCCATGCCTGTCACACAGAGCCAGGATAACTATGTAAATAGATGGCTGTGCTCTGCTCTGCTGCTGCTTTTTGCATATTTGAAGCACTGTGGCCACAATCTGTCAGCAGGAGAGCAGCACCGAAGGAAACAGCATTAGATGCTCATACACAAATACATCCTCCTGAAGGCAGAACGGGAATACAAATGATCTTGTGTCTCTGTTGAGCTCTATGCATTTAGATTTGCAAGTTCTGTATTTTCACCTGAGTTTGCAACACACCCCAAAGCTCCCATTGCCCCTTCGAAGGGGCCGGATGGGAAATTCCCTTTCTCGGGATGTTTTGCCACCTAGTGCCCGGCTGGGAAATCTCAGCCTACTGCGGGCAAAGCGGGGGCCTTGTGGAGGCAAAAGCATCAGGGGTGACTTCTTTAATAGATCATAATACGAGGTGATGCAGGAGTCTAGATTTAGGGACTTCTATGGGTGACACTCACTGGTAGCCAACAGTGCTTGGTAGCATCTTGTTTCTGACAGTAGACTAATTGTTCCACTGTTGTCATTCCTGTTGCATCTCTGAAAAGGCAGTGATGGAAGGAGTAGGAAGGAAAAAAGACCTGCTGACCTGAGGGGTAATTAGCACAAATGGGTGTAGAGTTGGATGTGAAGAGAAAAGGCAGAAAGGACAGGGATGACCTTGGAGAACACCAGGCAAGAAAAAGTGTTGCTCCAGTCACCAGTCTGGGTCTGTCTTGGTTCCCTCATCCTTCAGACAGCAGCTTGCTCCTGCTTTCCAAGTGTTGTGTAGATCTGGAGCTGATGGTGGGGCTGCGGTTCTGAAGAAGCAGCCTGCTGCCTTGTTTTCAACTGACCAAGGGCATGTCTCATCACTGTTCTCCTGCTGCTCAGGAGATGCTTGAAGAGATGCTGGTGATGGATGAGGTTTGTCAAATCGTAAGGGAGAATGACACACTACTGACCCAGATAGACCCAATACCAGAGTAAACTGCCTGTCTGCCTGGAAGGCAAAGTACCAGCTGGGATGGTTTCTCTCACCCTCATTCCTATGACAGTTTGCAGATGACAGAACTGCCCTGGTAAGGGTAAGAAGGCAGAAGACAGAGATGGAGATGAAGAATCACAGGTATGCAAAGCCTACCAGAGCATCCTATTTGTCCACTAGTCAATGCGTCAGCTCTCTCACTTGCCACGTCTCCTATAGACAGGGCACGAGCAGCACATACAGCCGTTTCTGGGACAGGGATTTGGCATCTCTCACCATCACAAGGTTTCACTGGCAAAGGGGGACTTGAAGAGTCCGAAGATGCAGCCTTAAAGTGGCACTTGGAAAATGCTGAGGAGCATTCCTAGGCAGTGGCTTGGTGCTTTTCCTTATCAGGAACTGACTTAAGAGAGAAAGTCATGTCCTAAAGCAGTCTCCCACAAGCATCCTGCCTGCATCTGGAGGATGCTCTTGGAATGGCAGGCACCCAGGGTGGGTACTTTGCCATCGGGGGACCAGTCTGGCCAACCCTGGCATTAGCCAGCGTCATCACGGCATTGAGCATTGTGGCTGATTCAACAGCAAGGACAAGCTATTGCGTGCATGTCCTTCTGCCTCTGTATTCATGCTGCCAAGCAATCTGGTGCTGCATGCACACGCTATGACCAAACACTTCGTGCTCACAAGAATCAGATTTTCAAAGCTATTAGCCTCCCAAATATGCCAATAGGTGACTAATGGCTTCTAAGTGGACTGTGCTCTAGCAACCCTGAGACATACAAAGAGGCTGAGGAAAGACAGGAGAAGGCTCAGGTCTTTTTATCATTTAAAAGAAAAGCTGCAACTCTCAAGTGTTTTGAAAGAATATGTTTAATGTCTAATATGAATTTCTAATGACAAGAAAAACCTGGAAAAAGTACCTGAAATATTTCGGTATCAATTGGTGTTATAAAGTATCTACTGCTGAACTATGTTCTGATGTGGTTCTGCACCGGCTCATAAACAGCATCCTTGACAAGTGTTTTCACAATCCCCTTGTTTATATTCCTCTAGTTTGCAACATGCAGCTCTGTGAAGTTCAGCTTAGCCCTGTCTATTTATCTTAAAAGCAAAGTACCAAAATATCCCTGTAGCAGATACACGAATTGTTTCAAGTAGTGTCCTTCTGATGGTCTTAAAAATGGAAACTAAAAATTGCAAATATGGTCATCATCAATGGCTGGCACAAAGATAGAACCGCTGTATGCACATCGTCTTAAAAATTATCTTTTCCAACTTTAAAATTAATAGAAAATCCAGTTTTGCTGCTGGCTTTAGAAGCTCAGGTGTCAGAGGAGCCTAGGTCAGAGCAGAGATAAGGCTTTTCTCCCCATGAATGAAAGTTGATGTAAGTAACAAAACCCATCTCTGACTTGTGAGAGATTCCAAGCCGGTGTATGGGGAAGAAGCAACAGTTCAAAATCACCATAAAATCATCAGAAAATCTTTTCCCAAATTGTTTTTATCTCCAGTTGGAAAATGTGGAGAAATCGCAGCTTTCCTCATGTCTCACAAAGATGAGTGGTTGAAGCAGCTCATCTATAAATAATTTAAGTTCCACTTATATGGAATGAAGATTCCAGTATCTCATCAGGTTGTCATAAAGACAATCAGCAACTTGTATCCTGTTTCACCACAAATCCCTGTGGAAATCCCCCCCTTTTTTTTTTCTCCTTGAGACATGGTGCTGCAGCCTTGATGAGAGCAGGCGTGGGATGCAGAGCAGTGATTCTGCTGAGGTATCAGCTAGGTTTCAAAGTTGAATTCTAATATAAAACCCCTCTCAATTTGTCTATCTGGTATATGTTACAGCAGCATGGGAATTAAATTTAATGGCCTTTCTTTGTAGAGTCCAGAGACTCAATAATTTAAGGCTGGGTTCTTTTCAAGCTGATGTTTAATTTGACATTACTTTTTAAATGAGGTTGCTTGGTGCCATTCAGGGATGAGTTAGGAATCCTGGGCTGTTATCTGTGGAGCTGGAACGAGACAAACTACAATGAACTTTATCTGTGCAAGAATTCACTCTCAGGATACCGGAGTGGGGCACAGTGACATCTCCAGCCATCACAGGGGCCTGGGTCATAAAAAGACTAATAGCTTCTCAGTAGGTCTAACGAGGTATTGCACTGCAGAAGCAGACCTAGGAAAACGCATGACTTTTCATTTCATATCATCTTAAGGATCTCCGGACCAGCTGCGTCATGGAGAAGTTCATTACGTCTTCAAGAGCTACAGAATCTGTGATGCTGGAGATTAAATCCAGATATCAAATATTCCAGGCATATACTTGAAAACAATCTTGTGAAAAACCTGGATTAGTGTTAGGCAATTTAACAGAGGACAACACCAAACTGGCAGCATCTTGTTACAATTGCTTATAACTTTATCTTACTCAGTGTCTAGCACAGTACGTGATTCTCTAGGAGCAAGGTGTGAGTGTTTGGGAAATCTTTGTGTAGCCTATGAAACGTGGAAGGAAAAGGTTAAGGATGAGCATTCTTCATAAGAATACCATGGGGTCTGCTCCTGAAGGGAGCTGCCTTTGAAGAGAGTAGAGGTGAATACTATAACCTGGAGAGCTGGAGTGCCTCCCAAGTCAGGGCTTGGGAGCTGGAAATCCATGCTGACCTTGGGCATGTGGGGCAGCAAGAACATGGGAAGCCACCTCCATGACAAGGCAGATGGGCTGGGTGCTTTCACTCATGCCAAAAATGAGGCCTGGAGCCACCAAAGAGCACAAGGATTAGGCAAGTTGGAAGCCAAATGCATCAATGAGGGCCAGTCCAGCAGGGAGGCTTTCATGAAGGCACTGCGTATACTGTATGCTTTAATATAAACCCTTCTTCTTAATTTGCTCCATGCTCTTTCTCCTGTGTGGATTGAAAGAGAGCTAGTTCAAAAGCAGTTGGTTAACATTTCTGTTGGATGTTCTCTTAGGCTTACATTTCTCGGATGTAGAGGGAGAAATGTGCCCATAGTGTTTCCAGGTAAAGAACTAGCATGTGGCCATGTGTTCTCACCAGAAACAGAATACACACATCTTACTTTGCTATTGCCTTTGAAGCCTACAGAAAGAAAGAGGGTCTCTCACCCGTTTGCATCATGGACGTGAAGATTCTGTGGGATGGAGCCAGTAACTGGATTCTTGCAGATGCTTTTGTGCATCCTGCACGTCGACGAGCCCACACTACAGCAAGAACATCCTGTTCTGCATCACTTGTGCCTGCTGGATACCACGCACGACTCCGATTCCTTCATTCCTCAGTTGTTTCTCTTGACACCCAGTAGATGGTGCCACCAGGTAGCGCGTTTGTTGGAGCGGTTTCTTATCGGAGGGTTTTTCTGGTCTCTTCAAGGACTGCACATGTCTTACGAGCCAGCAGAATTCCTTCCGTCCCATTCTATAAAAAGTGTTTCCCCTCAGGTCCTGAATAATACCCCAAAAGGCATTTATACCTTTGATTTTCCTCATGCTTTCTAATTAGCACCATTCTTACAGTACAAATATTTAGGGAAAAAAACCCCAAACCAACCACACAATGAATCATGATAATTCAGTTTTTAACTTTTACAATTTTCCTGACTTTTTGTGGCTTTGAGTAAAATTCAGTGCTCAGATTTTGTATCAGGCCAGAATCTGCTGTTGGAGAAACACTATGAAGCAAGTGGTTCTGGAGACGAGATGTTGTACATGGGTGCTCAGCATCCTCACTCATGTCTTGAGTTGAGTCTCTCCATTTTCAGGCTCCTTGGCACCATATTTGCAGGTGCTGAGAAACCCACCCTTGGTTTTATGCCTGGACAGGATGGAAGTCGCAGTAGATCATTACCAGAGCTGACAGCAAAGAAACAAATGGTGACCTCCATTTCTGGCTTAGATCTGGCTTCTACTACATCAGCCCCAGAATGAGAATACCTTTTGTGCAGCACAAATGCTTTGATAATTCAGGCTGTCAGCTTGCCTGCAAAAGCCAGAAACAAAGACATGAGAGAAGGCTTCCCTGCGGCCAAAATGCAATACTTCATTCCTTAGGCTTTATTTGCTGTTTTTCTGTTGGAAGTTTCACCTGTGGAGCATTTGGTTTTCTGGGTTTCAAAGCTTGGCTTTCCTCTTGCAGGCTGTTTAAATATTTACCTCTCTTGCACTTCCCATCCCACCATACTTCAAACTGGAGAAGGGAACATTTATCCACATGAAGACTGGAAGATGCTTTGTCTGAGCGAGTAACAAATATTTGCAGGTTAATAAAGACTGGAGCTTTCAGTCTCTGGGAGCGTGTATTTCAACCTCAATTTGGAAGAGGTGATGAGGTGGTTACTATACCCTGGTTTCCATGGGGAAGGGAGGAGGGTAATTGCTTTTTGACTGGAGAAACTGAGAGGTACCTACAGTAACTTATTACTAATACACACTCAAGGTGCACTTGGCATCAATGCATCTTGAGTCTAAGGAGTCAGCTTTGGCAACATTAGTTATTGATGCTGAAGGTCAGCTTTTCAGCACTGGCCATTCCCTGTAATGTCTCCCTTGAATTTTGTGCGATTGTGGGAGTAATTCCCGCAAGGGTGGTTGATTGAATCTGTGAGCAATTTGAAGGTGCTCACAAATCAAGCAGATGGCTGGCCACCTACAAAGAGGTGCTTTGGCAGCACAAAGCATTGGTCAAAAGAAACTGGAGACCGAGGGCTTTATAATCAGTCAGATTATCGAGCCAGCGTGCTGAGGAGCAGCTCCTGCCTTAACATTCAAATATCCTAGAAGGAAAGCTGTGCAGTGTTCATGGGGTTGCAAAGATGCCCCAGCTAAGGCCACCCAGCTAAGGTGCATGTTGGAGGGTTTGTGTTTTGGTGCTTGCAGCACAAAGATGAGGCTGGCTCCTCAATTAGATACACCAGGTTTGACACTTCTCACCCTGGGATAAAGCTGCAGCAATCTCTGCCCAGGAAAAATAAAAAGGCAAGGGGAATATGAGAAGGGAGTGAGACTCAGGTGTAGCAGAGGTTATTTCCCACAGCTTTGGTGACCACCCCATGGCTCCACAAGCTGCTAGTGACTGACACCATCTCAGAGCTCTCGGGAAGGCATCCTGACACTAGTGCCTTGCCAGGGTACAGCTTGGTCTGTGAAAGCAGCGCCAAACTGTGGCCAAGAAGCACATCTTCAAGAGCTTGAGAGTGATGGAAGGGCTGGACCGGGTAGTGACTGCTCTATCTGCTGATGCTGGGAGGTACTCAGTGCCTTCATCCTTTCCTACTCACCTCTCCTGCAGAGCGTGGCTGAAGACTGCTCTTGGTGTCTTCTTTCATTCTGAAAATGTGAAGTATTTTGGGTGCAACCATTGAAAATACTGTCTAACTCCTGCCTTCTTTACTAATTGACCCTCCACTATTTCTGGGGTCTCCTGCCCTACGCACAGGTAACAAACCATCCTCTTTGCCCTGGGTCACTGTGGGTTTTCCACCTTGCTCTTTTTCTCTGCTTAATGCTGCTCTGGTTGGAAACAGCCCCCAAGTAGCCAGAATCTTTGGAATGACACTTAATTCTCTTACCATCATCCCTAATGATCAGACAGCGATGGAGACACATCACCATAATTGTGTTTGTCTCCTTCACTGGCTTTTCCTTGTAAATTTGTTCCTTGCATTTGTTGCTGGATGGCAGATGTGTTAATGGCTGGGTACTTTCAATGTGTTTATCTTTTGTGTGCTGTATATTTTGGATATAGAAGCAGTGAGAAGAGATAAGCACATAGAAACCACTTCTGCATTATAATTCCAAGATTATAAATATATATGAGAGAGTTTCCGTGATTATGAGTATATTTTAATGTTTTGTTTAATGTATTGGCTCTCTGGGGATGAGACAAGAGAAAACCTCATTTGTATAATTTAAGTGATTAACAATAAAAATAGGAGCAAGGAAAGGACAAATTAACCACGCTTTCAGATGCATGCAGAGAGTGTTTCCTTTGAGTCCTTGCAATGGAGTCCGTATGGCTCCAGCCTGTCCTTTCCTGGACCAAAGCTGCGGGATGTGGAACCTGCAGGACCAGGCTCCCAACATCTCTTTGGGTATGGCAGGACTGAGGGAAGTCAAGTCCTAGCTCATGCAGTGGTACATAGGCATGGGGAGAGTCGCTTGGCATTTTCCATTTGAGAGGACAATGGAAAGTACAGCAGGAACTGCCAAAGCCGATTGTCCTCCCCTTCTCCTGGGTGGATGGCAGACCACCATGTATTAAAGAGAGAGGTGTATAGGATAAGACATTCATGTAGTCCCCATGTTGGTTATCTGGTTCTTGAAGCAGCTTCTCCGAGCAGAGGACACACATATGTGTGCTCACCTAAGGTTATTTTATTCATGTTCTTTTTTTGCTGCTTCCCAATCCAAGCTGTTTTCAGCTCTGTGTGTCCAGCTCCTTGTCCAGGCTCACACTCCATCATCTCAGCCCTTTATTTGCAGATTTCTCTTTTCCAGCACCGCATGGCAAGGAATGAAAAAAAAAAAAGATATGTATATATATAAAATCTGAACTTTTCTCACAGTTGAGAAAGGACTTGGAAAAAACCCCCAATAACAAGCTACCAAAACATTTCCCATGAGCAAAGGCTTTTAGACTGAACATGCTCAGGCTTATCAGGAGAAATGAAATGCTACTTTTCTCTTTCTCACTCCTTTTGAGCTATTCTCACCAGCAGAGCAGAGCACATCTCTGCTCCCACAGGGCAGGATATGGTCCTGCAACAGAAAGTGCCTTGCCCTGAGGATTTCCTCCACTTGCTTCCAATAGCCAAGAGAAGAGTCTATAGGATATGGGCCATAGTTGTGTGCTACAAGGGCAGGGAGTGAAGAATGCCTCTGTCTGGTTTAGTGCTTTTGTTGAACAACTTCAAGGCTGCAGGTAAGAAATTTAAGGTCATGCTGCCCAGTGCGTTGTACCCTTGCAGCCAGCTGAAATAAGCTCCTGCACCGAGGAGCTTTCCCCATGTCCTGGCAGTGCCTCTCCTACCATTCCTTGGGCACGGAGGAAGGAGTTGCTCCCTGGATCCCTGCACTCATTGCTGCCCCTGTTTGCCCAAGTTTCACTTTTTGCTTATGGAGCAAAAGACTGGGGAAAGAGGTTCTTCCTGTTGCTGGGGGTTCTGGCTCCCAGTTCTGGCACGTGCTTTGCTGCTGCCATGATGATTTTGGCAGCTTTCTGGCTTCTGGGCTGTCCTGCCTGCACTTCAGAACAGGGAGTTAGGGAGATGAGATCAAGAAGAGGATTTTGTTCTTTCCCTTGAGAGCAAAGACTTTCCCACTCTACACAGTATTCACTCACTGTCCTTGCAGATGTGGACACGTGGGTGCTGTTGATGTGCTTTTCTTCTGGGATGCGTAGATCCATTTCACTCTCCCGCAGTTGGTCCTCTGTGACCTGATATTGGTTAAGCCATGAATTTCCATTCACAGCCTGTAGTCACACAGCTACTTACTGAGTTTTGGAGGGACCAGGGTGTTTTGAACTTGATATGGCTACATCACTATTGGCTGGGAAGTATACTTACATGTAAGTACTCCTTATTTCTGAAGTGTACAAGAAAAGCCCATACAGATAGAAACCTATTTATTCTTTGTTATCTTAATTTTCACTGCAAGAGGCTGCACATCATTAGGCTGTCGTGTTGCTCCCAGCAAACGGCAGCCACAGGAAGGGGCTTAATATCTCTCACAGCAAATTGCTGGAGGACTCCCTGGAGGATCCAGTTGCCCATTTTGGCCCCTGAGGGTCCATGTGGAACAAGCAGATGGCTGAAAAATATCCAACCTTGAGACTTGAAGACAATCTGGGAAAAAAATAATAGGAATTCCACCTTTCTGCAGTGATGGAAATGAATATGTTGCAGCTCAGACCTCTTGGAAAGATCAAATATGGTATTTTATTATTGACTATGTAAAAATGATACCTTTGTGCTCATCCTCTGGTGCCAGATCCAGCTCTGACTTGTAAATTAGAAGTAGATCCATTAAGTTGATAGAATTACAGCAGCTGATGTGACAGCAGCTTCCCCTTGACAGTATTTCATACACTGTGGGCTTCTCTCTAATCTCCTGCAAGATATAAATCAGAAGAAACTCTGCCAAAGCCAACAGTGGTGGAGAGAGAATGAAAGAGAAGGAGGATCTGTGTGTTTTCAGGCAGCAGGTAACCTGTGCAACGCTCTCCTGCCACAGAGGAGGCAGCAGCCCCACTGCTGGGGCACTGGGGAACCATGCTGGAGCGATGGCATCAAACAAGGTTTTGCACAAAGTCTTGCTCATCCTTTCACGTTGCTGCATGGATGCGCCTCTGCACCTCCTCCCTGATGCACCAGGGTCACCACATGGACCTCTGGGGCTGCTTGTCCCACCCCAGCATGTTTCTTCTCTCACTCGCGGAGCAGTGGACTGCAGCTTTGCCCCTGCCATGAGGATTTATATCAAATCATAGAGCATCTCAAGTTGGAAGGGACCTGTAAGACTCATCAAGTCCTTGCAGGACTATCTAAAACTAAATCATATGACTAAGAGCATCATTCAGACAGTCTCTGAACTCTAAGCCTTGGTGTTGTGACCACTTCCCTGGGAGGAGGAGGAAGCCTTTTGGTACTTTTCCCATTGCATATCCTTTTCTTGATGCATTTCTGACAGCATCCATGTAATGATCTTAAAGTCCTTTCCAACCCTAACTATTTTATGATTCTATATCATCAGCTTTTGAAGAACATCCCAGCCTTTGTGGGGACTTTATGAGTCAGTCCACCTCAAATACTGATCCATGCTGTGAAGCTCTGCAGGAACTTCTTATTTTTAACTGTGCTACCCAGAAAAGCAGAAGTGCTGGATGGAACCTTGGGACATCTGGGTTGAGTTCTCAGCTGAGGGAGGCAATTAGGGAGGTTACTGAGTCACAGCCACCCAGCAATTACACTGTCTCAGGTGCAGGTACCACTTAACCTGCTGCTGGTTGTGCACATTCATGCTGGAAATGGTCTTCCTCCAGACATGTGGCTTGGTGAGATCCTCAGGATGCCTCTGGTAACGATTACTGCAGATTTAATAGTGTTATTAGTTTAGCCAGTCAGACCTTTATCAGAAGAGATTAGCAGGTGTGTGAGAGCTTTAATATCCTTGGCAGCTCTATTTCTTCCCCGGTAATTGCCTTAAGATGGTTTTACTTCACTGCCTGGATTTTCTTTCATTCCCCTTTTTATTTTCTAGCTTATTTCCTTGAACGTTTTGCCACATTTTCCTTCCTCACATCAAGAAATAGCAGCTCATGACTTGTGAACACTACATAACAGGGTACATCAGCCTAAAGACTCATTCATACAGCTCTTTAATTCAGCAGCTCCATTCTTGTGATGAATGGGTGAGGAAAGCAGGGGTTGACTGAAAACATGTTAAGTGGAAAATGAAGAAAGGCAAAGGCTATTTGGCACCGGGGTAGCAGTGTGCCCATGCAGCAACCCAGAGATGCTGGAGCATCTCATGGTGGGCAGGTACTTGCAGCCGCTCTCTGCAAGCTCAGCTTGATTAGAAATGAGAACAGCTCAATCTCCTGAGCCTGCACGTTCCAAGTACAACAGATCCCCAGGCTGTGGCTAAGCCTGTTTCATGGAGCCAGCCTGGGAATCCTCCCCAGTGCCTCTGCTTCAGGATGTGGTTCTTGGTGTTTGGTGGTGCAAAGCTGAGAGGCTCAGCTTGGCCAGGCACCAACAGGGGCAGGCTGCCAGGCAGATGGGACATCACGAGCCAGCCCATCAGCAGTGTAACTGTTTGCTTGTCTACAAAAATTGGGCCCAGAGAGCTTGGCAGAGTGCTAAGGAATTAATTAAAAGGGTTAAGGAATGATTGAAGTTCGGTGATGTTATCCTATAGTGCACACAACAATTTGTGCCCCACAGCGCCTGTCTGTCATCATAAAAACTCACAGAGGCAGGGGTAAGGCATAAGGGGACAAGCTGCTAATTCCAGGGTGTTACAGGTGCAGGGATATTTTATATGGATTTTTAAAAAGAAAATCTCCTCGGATAATCCCCCCACCCAATTCACAACATAAACCAGCAGAGCTGTCTTAGGGTGCACTGAGGTAAGAGGGAAATGGCTGGGCATAGGGAACATTTAAAATCAAAGGTCGCATTGCAGCTCCAGGAGACTTCCCCACGCAGTGAGGATAATCACAAGGTAATCAGTGCCCCCTGCTCTGGAGCCCTGAGACGGCTCTTTACCAGTGTGCTCCAGGCACTGAGTTCTTCTTGGGGTTTCTTGCAATCAGCAAGAGACACCAAACAGGAAGACTCTGGTGTAGATTCTTCACTTGGGAAAATGCTTCTGCAAGTCTACATCTGTATTGCTGGAATATTTAAAAATTACTATTTGAATAACATATTAATGAGTGAATTAAATTATATGACTTGCCTCACAACCTTTAGTGAGTAGCACCCTTGTAAGGTAGAAAGTGGGGAGGCTTGGGGTTGGGCAGTCGCATGAGACTGCATTGGCTTTACAGCTGCATTGTGTCGGTTCTGAATCCTGGGAACTTGCCTAAAGATATTTAGCAGGCAAAGAAAGCAACCCCTGTGCCCCTGGGGCTGATCTAACTTCATTCATACCTAGGAAGTCTGGGAAAGTCTTATACGATCCCCATATGGGCCAGGTGAGCAGTACTTTCCTGGAAGCTGACTC
>NW_009922413.1:32269-38336 GCF_000696875.1 Nestor notabilis
AGCTCCAGCAATCTCTTTGTTGTACCTGCTCTTTCATTTGTTCTTCTAGCAGCCACCAGTGATTTATTTTCATGCTGAATATAATCACAAAGGTAACCTGAGCTGCAAGGATTTTTCCTAGAAAATTCTGCAGTTCTTTACAACAAGGGAATCACAATGCACTGGAAATCCAAGAAACTCATGTGCTTTCCCAGTTCTTTTAGACATTTCAAGTCAGGAGAGCTCAGGCTTTTGTGTATGGGATGTGCTGTGGTGCAGGGAGTGTGGGAGGAGACATGGGAACTACAGTGGGGGCTGCTGGTGTTGCAGGTAACTCACCAGCCACCTTCCATCCTAGCCTGAATCCCAGCATTGATAAGTATATAATATGTATAATACCAACTGGCAGGAGTTTCCCTTTGGAGGACATTCTTCTTTCTGGAATGCTCAGGGTTGTTGCAGTGAGGGTGCTGACCCACCAAGAGGGCTGATGAATATTAGAAGAGGGATGGATGTGTTATTTCTGTTGTGTGGGCACTGTGCATCGTCCACAGGGACTCGTCAGCTCTCGCTCCGCAAGTAACTGAGTGAGCATTTCTCAGCCTGTGCTGTGTCAGCATTAGCACATCCTACCTCCAGCTGACTGTGTCCTGCAAAGTTTTACTCTTGATCAAATTCTGCCATGTCCAAAATCATCCCCTGCTTTCCCCCTCCTCTTTAAAACAGGATTCAGGTTAATGTGGATGGATTTTTTTGCATAGGGATGTAAGAACAAGAGTACCAAATAAGACCAAATGATGCTCAACATCCTGCTCCCAGCAGTGGCCATTGGCACGTGCCCTGGGAAGGAGCAAGAGTAGAAGTTATAGGTTATATACTAGATGCCTTCTAAGCTGGAAGTTGAATCATTGTTTTTAGAAGCCCTTGATGGCTTTCTGCTGTCTCCTCTTGAACCCTTTTCATTGCTTTCAGCCCTCACCACTTCCTCTGCCTGTGAGCTCAGTGTCTGCCATCCTGTGAGAGAAGATGCTGCCTTGCCTTACGCATGCTGTCTAATCATTTTAATGGCTTCCCTGTATATTTTATTGTAAGAAACAGTGATTCTTCATTTTCTGTGTGAGGGCTATGAGCCAGTCTTGATTGTATGTACCTCTATAATACCTCATGAGAAAGATTATCTCTTTTATTCATCTCTCCAGTGGTTCACAGGAAGAAAATAAACCTGTAGCATCTTTGAGATAATACTGACAGTACAAGGACAGAACATGGAATATTCCAGAGAGAATTACCTAACAGCAACTCTCTGTAAGTCCTTACCACAGCAAAGGGTTGTCAAGAATTGGAACTGGCTGCCCACGGAATCAGTTGAATCACCGTCCCTGGAGGTATTTAAAAGATGTGTAGAAGTGGCACTTAAGGACATGGTTTAGTGGTGGACTCGGCAGTGTCAGGTTTACAGCTGGACGCAATGATCTTAAAGGTCTTTTTCAACCTAAATGGTTCTATGATTCTAAGTAAAGCTGTTTTAAACGTCCTATTTGGATAATGTGGTAAAAAGCCTGTACTGATTCCAATAGCAAAGCAGAGAAGAAAGACCCATGAGGAGAGGAATGAGACTGAGATGCATTAGCAGCATTGCTGCAGGAAAACTTTGTCCTTGAGACATCTAAAATTCACATTTCCAGTCTGCCTGGGTGCATCTGGAGAGAAACAGATTTCCTCAACCACGCACAGAGTGTGAGATGTTCAGCTTGAGCTCCTTTGAGTAAACTATTCACCAGATAGAGTCGTATCTGCTCTTGATTCCTTGAAGGGCCAGGAGTCCCTTGAAGGTGAGGTTGAATGGGGCCTTGAGCAACCTGGTGTAGTGTGAGCTGTCCCTGACCATGGCAGGGGGGTTGGAACTGGATGATCTTAAGGCCCTTTCCAACCCAGATCATTCTATGATTCTATGAATGCTTATCAAAGAGCCTACCATCTGAAACAAGGAGCCTGTGTGGCCTGGAGGACCCTCAAATGTCTTCCCAGCCCAAAATGTACAGATATTCTATGAGATAGGAGGGGAAAAAAAGCCACTTCCACAAATGTCGAGGTTTCACCTCACTCGGAGCCAGCGTGAGTCACCCAGACACTGCTGTGTTACACAGACCTGTTCAGGTTAATAAAATCACTGCCAGAGCCTGAGTGGCACACGGGATGCTGAGTGGCTTTCACATTGACGTCACTGCTTCGCATTTATCCTTGGGCGACAGTGACCGAAATTCATTCCTACCTGGCAGCCTTCTCCATAGCAAACAGGTGTCTGCCGCACAAAAGGAGCCATTCAAATCAGCAGGGCAGGAAGGGGGTTTTCATCAGAGGAGTGAAGACATGAATGAGTTGTTAGTGAGGGGAATTTGCAGGCAAATGGTGATAACAATGAGAGAAGGGGGGGATTTTGCTATAGAAACAGTGGAGCGTGGGGGATAGGAGAGAGAGACCAAGGGAGGTAAAGAGGAGTTAAAGTGAACAATTCAACTTTATTATAGGAAAATAGGAACACTGAATGAAAATGGAAAATACATTTAAAAGTGTGAAGAGGAGATGAGCTTGCCCAGTGGAAGTGGCCCTTGCCACACTGTGGTCAGGAGCACTGTGGGGCTGGAGAAAGGCCTGGGCATCTGCAGCAGGAGGGGAAGGCACAGGCACGTTCAGGAGAACACGCAGTCCTGGGTATTTCTGCCTCCATGGAGGGTACAGAGACTCTCAGGGCACCAGGCCTCAGCTCATGAGCTGAGAGAAAGAAGCATCTCCTTTGGGATGCTTTACAATGTGGATGTCTTGCACCTTTGATTGCATCATTTGATCCTGGCCATTTTCAGAGGGGGACCACTACATGAGACAGAGCTGGTGTGGCATCTCTGCTGTCCATCCATTGCGGGTTATTCAGGGCAGGATTAAACACCTGGGTAGGGAAGTGTCAATATTGTGTCACATCTGGTCTGGGGATGGAGGACATCTGTTTACAGGACCTGGAGGCAGTTGGCATTCGGAGAGAGCTTTTAATGCTCCTCAGCCTGGCACATTTTGCCAGTCCTAAAAACATGCCTTGAAAGAGGAAATAAAACATTCACAGTCTTTTCTCCACAGCGAAAAGCTCCGGCAGTAGGTACGCTCACATATCACCCGCAAAAATGCAGATGTTCTCATCAAACAGCACACATAAAAGCCATTTCTCACCCAAAGTAAAACCCGGTAGTTGTAATTTCGTTCTCGTTCACACAAAAAGAGAACACAAATTGTGCATGACACTGTTAAAGAAGGAATTTTTTTGCTTTCCAGGCAGATCGTTGTTAAAATAAGGTGTTACTGAGCAATCATTACGAAGGTGGGAATACTGCTGGGCTGAATGGCTGTATTTTGACTCTATTTTTTTGAGTAAGCAACGGCTCCCCAGAAGGCAGGAGAATATTACTTGAAACTTAAATTTGCCATAAAAAATGAGCCCCCGGTCATCAAAAGCCCGAATTCCATTAAATACAAATTCCTATCCCAGGAATGCTGCTGCACTGTTTCTGGGACTTGCTAAGAGGAGTGCCCAGCTGTGCTGGGTGCTGGTATATAAGCAGCTGGGGCATGGGCTCTTCTGTGACACTGAGCATCAGGCAGGCACAGGGAAGGGGCTGAGCCCTAGTTTCATTCCAGCCTTTAGGGTCTTTCTCGTATTTCTTTTTTCTCCCACGTGTTTAGGTCTGATGTGGTTTTGCTTAGATATTTGGGAGAAAGGCTTCTTTCCTTTGTAAATACAGATCCAGCGTTCAGCGCAATAGAATTCCCAAGCTCTAGTAGGGCTTTTTGATGCTAAGGTAATAAAAGTATACCATTTATTTATCAAAGCCTCCCTTAAAAGAGATGATGGAAGAAACAGGTTTTAACCTACTTCTGGTCCTTGGGAAAAGCAACCACTTTGATTCTCTCCTTCCCAGACAAATAGCATTGCATTAGTTGATTCTGATTTTATTAGCTATAAACCACTTTCTATTTTTATTTTCACATGCCATTGACTTTGGTACAGACGCGGCTGAACACGGTTTTCAAGTGCAAATGATGTTAATAGATGCCCAGTTCTTTCCACTCCACCTGCAGGAGCATAGCTGGGAGAAAGAGAGCTGATGCCCAAAAAACATATTCCTATTGCATTTCCTACATCACCTCCAAGGCCACATTATCCCTTTTGAATTCCCAAATGCAGAGTGGTGATGGTTGCTTCAGGGCTCCTGGTTCCATCTCTTCTCATCAGGAGAATTTGTTTGCATGGAGGACTGGAACAATCAGACAATGAAATCTCAAGTGGTAAAGCGTGTGAAATTCTCCACTACTATTACTTTTTTATGATGCTGTTTCTAGCATTTCTTCACTGCTTGCAACTACAACTGATGGATCTGGAGCAGGGAATGCCTTTTATCACTGCTCTTTATCAGCGCAGGATGAGCAGCAGCAAGCAGTCAAATCATTGCTGTATTCAAATAGCATCTCTGCATCCAGAGATGGAGCTGCGGAGAGAGCTCATTCGTTGGGAAGTTGATCTGTGTAATTATGTGACTGTTGACTGGGCAACAGGCTATGCATCCAGTTGTCCCCAGTAAAAAGCTTTTGTCTTAAATTTGATCTGAGTTAAAATATGTCACCTTTTTCTCTCATTATTTGCTTCTTTCCCTGTCTCAGTTTTTGAACTGGTGGTGGGAGTGATTAGAAGAAAGGCTTTTTTTTCCAATCATTAAAATATCTGGTTCAGAAAGTCCTCTAAAGAGTCATTAAATGCAGGGGAGGGTGAATTACAAAGAAGTGTTCTCACTGGAGACAGTGTTTGGAGGTGGATGCTGGCAGGAGTTCAGGTGTCCACACTTGTTCTTATGGCCACGACCTCCATGACATCTTCTGCCCATGCTAGGAGTGGCAGAGGGTCCTTTCTTTGCAGGGTCCACTGAACTCTGGTAAGAGAGCAGCTCTGGGACTGAGGAACGGGTTGTCCCTTCGGACAGAGAGAAGTTAAAGAGAGAGACCATTCTTTGGTGGTATTTGCTCTTCATTTCCTTAGCTGACCTGTAGAGGTTCCCAACAAAGCAATAGCATATGGGGTTGAGGCTGGAATTGGTGAGGCCAAGCCACTGGGCAAAAGGTCTGAGCTGTAGGATCCAAGGAGAAGGAGTCACATCCTGCAAGGATTTGGGGATGTTGAAGTCAATCCAGATGTCCATCAGGTAGACGGGCAGCCAGGAGATTGCAAAGAGCAGGACCAGGGCCACCACCATCTGTGCTACTTTCTTCCGGATCTTCAGCCTGGAGGCTGGCAGAGATCGGTTCAGGGCAGTGCTCTCCTTCAGCTGGCTGCTGCGGCTCCACAGCCTGCGCACCGTGAGGAAGCAGATGACCATGTTGAACAGGACTGGCAGGCAATAGAGGGCACAGAAGAGCAGAAAGTTGTAGGCTTGCTTGAGCCTCTCCTGAGGCCAAATCTCCCTGCAGATGGAAAACACCAGAGGCAATCCCTCCACCACCCCAATCTCGTCCCGTTTGTTCATGAAGATGAGGGGCATACATATCCCTGAGGACAACAACCACACTACCAGGATGGTGCTGAGGATCCTTTTCTGGGTGAAGAAAGACCGGGCGTTGAGTGGGTTGTGCACGCTGTAGTACCGGTTCACGCTGATGACGGTCAGGCTGAGGACGCTGGCGGAGACAGAAACAGCCTGGATGAAGGGCACTGCCCGGCAGAGAAAGTCCCCGTACACCCAGGCTTTGTAGATGAGGTTGCCCACGGTGATGGGCATGCAGACACACACCACCATGAGGTCGCACACTGCCAAGTTGATGAGGAGGCTGCGGGTGGCACTCAGGCTGGATACCCGGCTCCGGCGCTTCCGGGTGAGCACCCTGATGGACATGATGTTGCCCACAAAGCCCACCACAAAGGACACCAGGTACATCGCTGTCAGGCTGATGGTGACGGGCTCCTTCACGAAGAGGAAGAGCATCTTCTCCAGCTCTTCCCAACCCAGCTCCTGGCTCCCATTCCAGAGCCCGCCTTGGGTCTGGTTCTCCTCCT
>NW_009922414.1:0-208 GCF_000696875.1 Nestor notabilis
TGGACCGCGAGGAACAAAGCGGTGCAGCGCCTAGGCTCTTAAAGTAGTTTCGTTATTTTAATTTCCGGGGGGTGGGGAAGGGAAGAGAATAGAAGGATGGCTGGTTAACTGCAAATATCTGTACTTAGTTATTTGTACGAAAAAAACCCAAACATCTAAATATAGTAGTATTATTCTTGGAATATTGTTCCCATTCTCGTGGTTCAGC
>NW_009922414.1:413-35244 GCF_000696875.1 Nestor notabilis
ATACAGGTAAGGTAGTGCTATAGTTAAGACTGCAAAATGGTTTCCTCGAGTACCCTCCTTAGCTGTAGTGCTTGTATAGATTTTGCACAGCACTAATTTCTTACTTATTTTTGCGTGGATTACTACACCTCCCCCCTAAAACCCCCCCCCGCCCAAGAGCCAAGACAAGCAGCAGAAGCATAGAGGCGGACTAGCAGGCACAGTGTTCCTGTAAATAGGTGTCACAAAAGAGAGGAGAAAATTCCACTCTGTTGAAGGCCAATTGACAAGTTCTATCCGACATGAAGTCATTTACAGCCCAGCATTGTGCTGCTGTACCTGATGCTTCAGGCTTCCCCTCAGTGTTGGATGATGAACAGGCAATTGAGCAAGCGTATTAAACATGCATAATCAAGCAGCAAGTGTTCTTAAATGCTTCTATGTGTTGTAGCTTCTGTCATCAAAGAATCCTTAGCTATCAGAAGACCATGTTTTACTCTAGATTAGGCTGCAGCTGTATTTTTGTTTTATTGCTAATACAGGTTGACATACAATTTCTCAGAGTGGCATGGGAAGTGGGAGGCTGTCAAAACAAACTCAGCACTCTCCTTGGGTGTAGATACAGAGAAAAGTTTAGCCTAGGAGACTGCTTGCAGCCAGACCAGTAACTTGCACAGTTTCTATGCTGATTTTGACAAGAAACTGAAGAACCAAACTAAGATTAAAATATTGTTTCCTTAAGAAAACCAAACACAGACTATTTAGCAGATTTGTAACAATTCTATCAACAAATAATTTCTTGTGTATAAGGCATCCCCCACTCCTCGCATTGCTATATCATGTATTAAAGCAAGAAGAGAGCCAGAAGGGCAATTGCTGGAAACAGTGAGGCAGGTATTTAAAAGCAAGTTGATCAGTTCCCATGTTATTAAAGATTCTCCAGTCTGGATAAAAGCTTAGTACTGCTATTATTTCATTGACTTGACTTTTTTTTTTTTTTTAATCTAATGATTTTAAGAGTTATGTATGCAATTAATTCCCACTATAAGGTATGCTAAATTTGTATTGTATAGGCTATGGTTTAACAGTTTTTGTGCTTTACTGTGATAAAAATGTTGAACAGATTGGGTACCATCCCACAGTCATTGCACATCCAAAAACTCTTCTTCCAATGGGCATGTTGGACATGCAGGGGCATAACATCAGGACCTCAAAAGTAGCCTTTTAGGAACTGAGTTAATAGCGCATTACTGTAAAATTAAAATCAATTTGTGCATGACTGCTTGCAAGGCAAGCTTCCCCCCTGCCAGTAGAATTAAAAGATTTCCTGATAGAGCTCCTCCCTACCTCTCTGCCTTTTAGTATCGGCACCACAGAAGCCTCCAAGCACGTGACCGACTATGTGTGATTTAACCTATGTTATTGAATTTTTTCCCCAGGGAACAATTACTGCAGTGTGATAAGTCAACCATTTTGTTTAGTGATGGTAACCATAGCATACACTGCCTAACCCAGCCTGAGTATCTTACAGTAATAGTTTGTTTCTAATTTAAAAGGACACTGTTAAACCTTAACTAGGTTCTCATGTTTGGGTAGGAATTAAAAAGCTTAATACCAGAAGAGCACTGTAGACATTTCAGTTATGTATCTTCAGTTGCTCCTGCCTGCAACAGCCCTTGAGAAGCCAGTAAAATACCAGAAAAGCTAAGCTCTGACCACACCCCTGCATTGCCATAATTCATAAACTGAGACTCTGTGCTTGCTGCCACATTCATGTGTTCACCTGGTCAGTTAGGACAAAGACAAAGCAGCTTTGTGCTAGTGAAGCTAGTATGGCATGCTTTTAATAGAGCCAACGATCTGGTCTTCCGAAACTATTTTTAAAAGGACAATTCTGTTACCCTGACATTGTTTATGCTAAAGGCTATTGCAAATAGAACATTTATGTTAATTACTCACATGTCAGCTCAGGCAATAAACAATCAATATTTTTCTGATGTAGGATCCACTACAACTTTCCCTGTCCATTTATCATGCATTCAGCACAGTAAATCTCAAGTTGCTATCTCTTTGTGAAAATGTTTATTTTAACTTCTATAGTAGATTGCTGAAGTCATGGAAATGTTTCCATTACACTTAAGTAAAAGTCTATTTTTAAAAAAGACTTGCAAAAAAAACACTGACCTAGAAGTACTTTTAACATGAGATCCCACAACACAGCAATACCTCAAGGATTTTATTTATATTTTAAAGATTTAAAAAATCCTTATAAGCACAATCTGTACAAAAATGCTGCAGTTGAAAATCAACATATGCTATTGCAAAGCAGAGATTAGTGGTTTTTTTACTGCTATCTATGTAAGGGAGAGTGACAATATAGACACATTTATGAAGAACCAAAGTACCCTATATTACAAAAAAATTCTTTTAATATAGTGTTCTGTTCCCTGTGGTTTGTGGATTGTGGTTGAGATGACCTATGCATTTTCTACAACTCTAAAAAGAGAAAAAAATATTTTATATATTGTATACTACTCTTTTTCTGCTTGAATTCTAGCAATGCTTGGCATTAAATGTAACTTATCCCCATAAATGTTTTTAAATTGTTAGTATGATACTTCCAAATCTACCCTTCCAAGAATATATTTAAAAGTACAATGCAATAAGTGGTTACTGAACAGCTTCCTCCAACAAGAGAGGGCCTGCTAACTTAAAAGGAGCAATCCCGGTGACTTGCCCCAAGTGGCAAGTGATATTCTCAGTAATTTTTGAAGGTATGGCTCCTAAGTTGTGAAACTTTAACTACAGATTTTAAGCATTTGTATGAAGTTCTCTACTACACTCAAGAGTAAACAGAAGAAAACCGTCACTGCTCTCCAAGCATGGTTGATACAATCATGTACTCTTATGTATCACAAGTCAAACTCACTGTAAAATCTGGGAAAACATTAAACTACAGCTAAATTGTGCCATTGTTGGTAAAAAGAATAGTCCATAATTTGGGCTGACAATACAATGCTGTCAAAGATTTGTGCAGAAGTGTTCACTTCCATTTCATTTTGTCTTGAACAAGTAGTTTAAGAAACATGTAGCATTGCAATGAATACATTTTCCTTCTTGACTAAGTTCTGCTCAACTCTGTTTTTAGTGCTTGGGCTGGGGATAAGAAGAGGAAGAAGATGGGATAGAGAGAAAGCCCTGCACATAAGATTTTATTTATCCACTAGGAAGTCACCAGATTTTGGAGATTCCTTAGTCATGCAAATACTGCCCTTTGATAGCTACACTGTCAGGATCACTCAGCTTTTACTCCAAAAACAGCAGGCAGAGAGGTGCCATACTTAATGAAGTGAGAAGCAAGCATCCCCTTAAGTCAAACCAGGAGCAAGCAACTTCATTATTATAGAAAATCTCAGTGAAGGGAGACTGAAAAAACTCTTGGTCTTGAATCTTGCTCTGTAAGTCTGAGGTTTAACAAGTATTTTTAAAGAACAGAAAGAAAACACTCTGTGAGCTGACCCCAGTCTCCTCAATGGGAGTGGATGCCTGGGCAGCATGCCTGCTGTTCTGTGTGATGTTTATTCCCTCTGGCTCCTGGCCTACTAGGTTTCAGGTTAAATGCTGCTGTGTAGGTCTGTATTCTTCACTCACCTGCTATTCTACAGCTAGCACAGATGATGTGAATCAGTGCTAGTCTAAGTACAAGAACTGCACAGAGCTTACTCTGTCATTCTTTCATTCTTTAGGTTTCTGTTTTGCCTTTTCTTTTTAGACTTGTCTTAGGCTGCTGTAAAAAAGTGGATGGTTTTTGTTGTTTTGTTTTTCTTTTTAAACCTCTTGTTACTTGTCCTCAAAAAAATACAACTTGACAAAATTTGCAAATGCAGAATCTTAGGAGTTCAATGTGAAACACATAGGACCAAATTCTTTAAAAATTCTCAAATAGCCAGAATTTTCATTAGATTCAGTTTAAGATGACCATACAGTCTTCTCTAGATTTGAACCCAAAATGCCTCGGATATTACAAAAGAAAAGTCATCTATGCACAACCAATATTCCACTCATAAGTTTAGCTTCTGCCTGTCCTCTTAGTTTTATGCCTGCAGATAAGGACTATTCTTCGTGACATTTGCAGATGGAGAGAAACCCTGGTGACACAGTTCAGTACCTTTGCTTTGGAAGTGCATTAAAAATTTTGGCATCACACATACAAGGTAGATAAGCATTAAACCAGCATCTTAAAGATATGGGAAACAATTATTAAAGATACTTTTTGTTAACATTTCCACAGCATCTGTTGAAACTTAAATCTTGAAACTGGCATGTGGTCTATGGCACAGCTCAACTACGGAATTAGAACAAGATTTACCAACTTTGTTCAGTTTTGAGATCATTCAAATTCTATATTCTTCAGCTAACCAAGAAGATATTTACTCCAGAAATATGCTACTAGAGAGTATGTTACAATTAGACAACATAAGCTGAGAAGTTCTGATTTAAACATGAAGTACACATCAAGGCTTAGACTTGTATCACTGTCTCATGGGAAAAACACCACAAGATGCACTACAAATGTAATGTGAGCTGCAGAGAGAGTATCCTATACACTGCTCTGGGTAGCTGAATACTGTCTAAAAGAGTACACCTAAGGAAAAAGTTTAATATTTGTTTACTGTACAATCACACCACCTCCCACCCCCTTTCCTACTAAAAGGCATCAATTTGAACAGCATTCTACTACTGTTATACAATTTCCAAGTTTAACTACACACAGTTCCTTAAATCTGAAAAATGAGATAATAAATGCAAGACAAGTAGTTGCTTTGTGGTACTTAAGACTTCTGTCAACTACTTTAACTCAAGCACAGTCTATTTCAGTATTAAGAATAACAAAAATAACTTCTGACAAGCCACATTTGCCACTCAAAAGTACACAAGCTTTCAATATGTTTTAAAAACTGACTCAAGGAGAAGAAAGAACCACAGGATTCCATCTATACCTCCTGCCTATTTCTAAACAAATTAACATCTGATTAATAGTTTTGCTTCAAATCAGACTTTGGGGTTTTTTTATTCTTTGCCACCTATACTGTGCTTCAAATACAGTAGAAGCTATTCACTTTTAAGCAGGATGTCTTGCTTTAATCTTCTGTCTGCCAAAAGAGGAGTTAGATAGTCCCTTTACTCCCTTCACTTATTCAAACAAAGCTATGTTGGAAAAAGGGGTAAAAATCCATAGACTCCTTTAGAGTTATTGCGGAGAAGCTAGCAGAAAGACTTACGATCACTTGCCTCAGGGAGTTGTGAAACTGTGAAACTTTATTTTCTTTTATTACCAAGCAGTTAATGGGTGGAGAAAAGGCAGAATTTAACCCTGCCTGGGAAGAGATAATTTTATTTCCAAAATAATTCAGCAGCTATCAGTTGAGAGGTTGTAGCTTTCTATACAGGCTACTCCACCCTTCCCATACTGCTAAGCAGAACTGTCTGCCACTGATACTGATAATAATGAAAAATTCTGTCTCAGTGAGAAATTACAAGTGAAGATACGTTAAAATAGTGAGTATGCCCTGAAACACTTCAAATATCACAGACTGAAAGAACTCATCAGTTCCTGACTCCTTAGCACAGTTGCTTCTGTAAAACAGTACTGCCATACAGTTGGGAGATCAAAGTCTCAAAGCTTTTTCTATAGAAATGCTTCATCCAGCTCAAAAGCTGAACTCCACTGATGACCTACCAGTGGAAGAAAAAGACAGGGAGAGTCTAGAAAACACAACACAGATAGGAGTCTCTTATCCAAGCTAAAGAACTGGCAGAGACCAATGAATATAAGAATCTTCTTAATCTTACTGTTTCTGTGTGGTGTTGGGATATGTTAGTAAAATCGATTCAGAGAGTAGAGAGAAGTTTGTGTTCTCATGAGAGTAAAGAAGAATAAAATCCATGTTGGAATCCCTTAGTGCCTCTTTGAAAAGAGAGGGAGGAAGAAACCCTGACAGTGCTCATATTTAATTCCTGACCATAAGTATGCATATTTTTCTGACACACACACTGGAGATGAGGATTCTTGCTAGTCACAGAGGTTGCACATATCATCATTTTTTCATGATGAAACTTAGAAGTCTATAGAGCTTTAACTTTAAACTTCATGTACCCTTCAAATGTAGCAAGACAACGCAAAAGTAAAGATGACTGTATAGTCTAAAAAGAACACTTCATCGTTTCTAGTCCTGGGGAAACTTTTCTTACTCTTACACCAAAGGTGGAAAAATTACTGAAAAAACCTTGTCCTGATAAAGTGCAATTATGTGTATTACTCTAGTTGCTGCCAGGGTATCAGCTGTGTGATAAGCATTCCTTTCAAAGAGCAACGTACAATGGAAACAAAGCACAAGATGTCGGCTACCACGGACTGGCAGACCCAGTTACAATTGTATACTGCTGTAAATGGATGGGCATATCTTAGGTATAAAATGATTTTTGTTCACTGAGAGAAGGCCCTGAATTTGTCCTTTCAGCTTCCTAGTTAAACTCTTAATTTTCAAATAACATGAGTGACAGAACTAGAAAACTGGAACTTTCAAAAAGCCAGCCTTCTGATCACTTCTCAAACTCCAGCTTTAGGCTAGTATTCTCTTTAAGTCTTCCAAAGCAAAACAGTCATGTATTCAAGGTATTTAAGGTGGAGAAGTACAGGAACAGCTAAATCTTTATTGAACAGAGGAACCTTTACTGCAAGTTTCTCTGACACACAGTACACAGGCTGCTGATGCATACATCTAATTACATTAGTCTGTGTTTTGGTACTGCAAGAAAAGGCTATGGAACACAAGAGTCAATCTATAGGTGCAGAAGGTTACCTTACAGATCACTAGGTCAGCATGAAGTAAGCATTCCTTCAATATGTTTTGACTTTCCAAGACAGTCTGCACAAGTAACTTACAACAAATATGGAGAGTTCATCTCTGCCATCTAACATGATACTTGATTTCATTATGTCACAAAGATAAGGTCCTTGAAGTTTAGTTTAGACACTAACCTTGAAGACTCTGCACACCAAACTTTCTCAGGAAAACAAGCTAAACCCAGTCCTAAAAGAAAACCGCATATTTAGGCTTTCATTCAGGTCAATTATTCTCCCCACGTCTTAAAGTTTTTGACTGTTATTTTTCCCACTATTTTCTCTCATACAAACAAGTTTCAAGTGTCACACCAAAGAGGGAGAAAAGGATTTTTAATTTGTTTATTTATTGTAAATAATTACTTCCATTACATTCATTCACTCCTTCACCTGGTGGTCTGCCTACAGTTCTTACAAGGGGTTCTGTAACATGCCCGCAAAGAAAGTTTTCCTCTATGCAATCTCAGTTTCAAATGTATCCGTACATTTCCCACAGAACCTAGGAAAATCCTGACAGATGGAAGAACCAGTAAACAGCTTCAGACCTGGAAAGGCTGCATATTAACTCTATGTCAAGCAGAGATTACAGTGCTAATTTCATAATCTGCCTCTGAAGAGCTACTTCTGACAATGCTGCATGGCCCAGCTCCAGATTTCTCCTTTCAGAACTTACCTATACACAGTCTTTAGGTGTGCACCGCAACACAAGTTATACCATATTATTTATTTTTACAGAATGTGGGAAGTTATTCAATCTAACTTCTTATTGAACCAACTGTAAGTAAATCAGTCTGCCTTGGTTTAGAATGTGTGAAAAGTTTAATAAGCTCTATATAGTGATATTTCTGTTACTTTAGGATGTTACAGATGAGCATGTCCTGACAACTGAAGTGTGACTTATTCACATAGTTTAAATAAAATGTAAATTTCATTAGAATACAATATCAAAACTATGATGAAGCTAAAGCCTCTATTTTCCATGGTGGAAAGATTGTATTAATGTACTGCAGAAGTTGATTTTTTTTTTTTTTAAATCACTTCACTTTGTCAACTATATTGTTCAAATTTTGACTGGTTTGTTAGCAGGAATTCTCTTTAGTAACAGTGATTATTTAAAGCAAAAAATTTGAAATCTTGTGAAGCCTAATGACTGATTTTTATTTTTTTTTTCTAGAGAGAATTAATTGAGAGATGCCTTCTAGTTAATAGGATGCAAGTAGCAGCTAGTTCCTTCTACCCTGCCATGTAAGTGGATTTTGTCTGCTCTTAAAATATCTTTCCAATCACATTCTGGTGAATAGTTTCATTCTTCTGCAGAGAGATTACTTGTTTTTTCCAGCACAGTAAATAAACATAGGCAGTGTGTTCACCTAACAGTGATGACATTCCTTAATAGTAATGGCATAATGCTTAGTTTCAGCCCAGAGTACATCCTAGTAACAATGAGGGAAGGTAAGTTGTAGCTCACCAGCTTCTGTCTACAGCTTTCTTGCGTATGACTACTTGCTTTTTTAGCATAAGATATCTAGAGTTTCACTCAATGAGAGGAAAAGTTTACCAGTTGCCTGTTCACAGTTGCAGAATTCTGGACATTTTCAAATTCATCTGCCTCTCACAGTCATACTTAATCATAAGGCTTGTCATATACACGCTTGAAAACCTACTTAATAGGCTTTTGGAGACAACTTCTGCAGCCTCAGATACTACCACTAGGCTACTTTCCTACTGAAAGTCACACACTGGGTGCAGGAATTTGACTTGCCTGAGAGAAACACAGAAAATAAATCAATTTATATTCTCACGCTCCTCCATCCTGCTGTCTTACTTGACTGTTTTCAGTGCACAAAGACTACACAAAAACCATCTAGGCAATACCAGAAAGACACTGTGTAACTTTTAGTAAGATGACAAGCTTTTCTATACCACTGGTATTACTATACTAGCATCAAGTCTGTTACCAATATAGTAATACTGCTTTAACTTTGTAGCCCAGAACAGACCAAGCTATTACGAACACACCTGTACCAGCATAACAGCATCACAATGGGAGAAGACCTGTTCCAGCTGCAATAGTTTAGGTTGGAAACAAACCTTCCTCACACAGACAGTCCCTCACTGGAGATATTAAACAACAGGTCTAAATTTACCCGGGAGAGCTAAGTACAGTGGGGAAATAAAATCCAGCTTTCTAATTATTAGTTACTAAGCAGACTCAGTTTTCTTTATCATTAAGAAACAACATATATGAAAGACATTCAGAATATGACAAACAGTAACATCCATCATGCAAATCAGTGTCTCAGGAGTTTTAATCTCCTGGGGCTTTCTTCATGAGGACAGCTGCCAGCTACAGATGCTTGGCTGACTAATTGGCACTAGCAATAAACAGTATTTGAATTTGTCCAGAAAAGGAGCAGAGGGTCTGAGAAAGGCTTATCAATATTCATTAAAAAAGTCTGGCATGCCCCTATTGTAATTAAAAGATACCCCTGATAATTGCACTAACAGCAAGTAGCAGTTTATAATGCTCTAAATACTAACTAAATGAACCTTCACTATTGGTAGATTGTAAAACAAGTACAGTGTACAAAAATAAAACAAACTGCTATTATAATAGGGGATACTACACACTTGGGGCGTCATAAATCAATTTTGCATCCAGGCCTGACTGGCTTACAAGCAAATAGAAATTTTCAGAGAAAAAGATGGCTAGATTGTTTAGCAATATGCCAGCTACAGGGCATCTATTCCATCTGTAATGCTACAAAGAAGTTGTTCTCTACTTCTTAACAAAAGATATCAGTCTTATGTTTCTCAGGAGCTATTACCTGACTTACTTAGTATTTGAAAGTGTTTAGATGCCTCTTTCAGTGACTTTTAAAGAATAGAGTTACTGTGAAACAACAGACACAACTGGATTAGACTTTCCTTGCATTTGGACATTGACTTTCCACACAGAATTCAGGGCAAGCTACATTGTCAAACTGAGGAAAATTACTCTAAAAATTTCAGGAAAATAAACAAAGTGATAGAAAAAACAAATTGCAAAAGAACCCAGAGAAAAAGAGGAGGCTGACGAAAGCAACTGTAAGTGCTGAGGACTGAATAGAGAGGATTGAAATATAGGATATTTGTGTGCAGCAACAATTGTCCTAAAAGCTTCTGAATAAAAAATTAACAGCTGATGGTGTACTCTTTAGGACTTGCATCTAGTCTGAGAAGAAGAGCTGTTAAGATAGCGAGTGAGCCAGCAAGACAGATGGCTGGTGAAGGAACTGACATTGCAAGAGCTAGAACATTCAGTGGAGAGGAAAAACAACAGCTCTACCCATGAAGAAACTGCTGCCAAGCACTTAAATGAAGTGAAAGGGATCATGCAATTTCAACAGTTTCTATAAAAATTTGGATGATATGCTGAACTGTAGGCAATGTATAAGGCCCCAAGCCTGACAGTTCACCACCAGTGCAGAAATAAAAAGACGATAGAATGATTAAAAGGCCATGCACTACCTGAGAAAACCACAGCAAACAGTTCAGAAATGTGTGATTCCACAAGCAAGTACAAAAAATGCTTAATAGACATAAGCACTGAAAAGATAAATCTATCACCTAAGATCCATTTGCAAAAAGCTACCTTTTGGTATTCAATATGAAAAAGTGTCAGAAGCTAAGAACTGTGCCCTCCTCTCCCCCCAGCTTTAAAGTCTGTCTACTAAGAAGAAAATAGTGTCCATGAAGCTTGCATTTCTCACAGCTATAGGTTTACTATCAGCAGGATTCCAGAAATTCTTTACAGTCAACTGCAATATCTGTATCTTGAGACCCACTTAATATCTGCAATCAGGTTTCCACATGATTTCAAATATGTCTTGTACAAGCCACACAGTTCACTTCACATTAAAAACAAAACAAAACAAAACAACAACAAAAAAAAAAAACCACACAAAAAAAACCAAACCAAACCAAAACAAAACCAACCTGAACCAAAAACCAAACCCACCACACACGAAAAACCCAAACACCTGGAAAATTTGGCCACAACTTATTCCCCCACAGGGGAGTGGGGGTTGCAGGAAGAACAAGTTTGAAAACTGAACAACTGTGCATTCACAGTGAGGTGTCCTGAGGTCTCATTAAAATCGATCTCAAATTTTATTAACTCTTGATACCATTGTAAGAAGCTATAGCTCTGATAAAAAAGAAGATGCATAATAATCCTTATAATGGGCACCTTAATAAAATAGTAAGTTCTACATTGACTAGTGGTTAGCCAATTTACTTTTTTTTTTACTACTTTTGCAGCCCATTACTATTGCCGATCATCAAGAACAATCGGAAAACCACATCCTTCTTTTGAATTCTGTGATGGTGCTTATGTATTTAGAGTTGCATTACTACATAGATACACACTTCAGGATATGCTGTTTTCATGAAACATGTACTGTATTAAGAAGTTTTGAGCTGTATGGTTCAAGAAAAAAAAAATAAAAAGGCTTGTTGCTGAAGACAGCTTTTCTGAAATTCTAAGCTGTGCTGAGACATTTGCCACTACTGCAGAAGTTCTAAGCTGTGCTGAGACATTTGCCACTACTGCAGAAGTTCTAAGCTGTGCTGAGACATTTGCCACTACTGCAGAAGTTCTAAGCTGTGCTGAGATATTTGCCACTACTGCAGAAGAAATATGGCTGTGACATGGCCAAGTAGAATATTAAAAATACTGTCAAATTTGTTACAGAATAAGATTATCTTTCTGATATTAAGAAAATTAGATTACATTCCAAGATCCTGAAAGATTTTTAATACACAGGCCAAGCAATCTAATTAAATAAATTGTGTGGGATGGCTCCAAAACATTATAGATCACACATTAATGCAAAAAGCCAACATAATTATGAAGTACCCATCCCAGACTTTTGAGTACATAAAACAGAGTTTAACAAATCATTAGTGTAATAATGAATATAAGAATAATCATCAGAATGACAAAAATAAGCCAGTGCAACTAACAAAAACTAATTGTTTACAGTTCAGAAAAAAAAACAAGCCAACAAGCCAACAAACCAAAACAAAAAAAACAACAAACAGACCAGAAGAAGGAGGATGCTGAGGAGGGACTCTTCGTTAGGGACTGTAGTGGTAGGACAAGGGGAATGGCTTTAAACTTAAACAGGGGAAGTTTAGATTGGATATGAGTAAGAAGTTCTTCACAGTGAGGGTGGTGAGGCACTGGAATGGGTTGCCCAAGGAAGTTGTGAATGCTCCAACCCTGGAGGTGTTCAAGGCCAGGTTGGACGGAGCCTTGGGCGACATAGTTTAGTGTGTGGTGTCCCTGCTCATGGCAGGGGGGTTGGAACTAGATGATCTTAAGGTCCTTTCCAACCCTAACTATTCTATGATTCTATGATTCTAAGTCAGCAGCAGCAAGACTACTTAAAGCTACTACCAATGAATCTCCTAAACTCCACACCTTGCTATCTAACTATCTATACAGATACATCAGAAATTAAAAATGCCCTTTCATTGTATTTCCCTTCTTCAGGCCATTTAAAGTTTCCCTTTCCTAACTTGCTCTTGCATTCTAGTTCTGCTAGAAGACAGCAGCAACATGAAGCAATAGGGAAAGGTTAGGAAAGCTATGACTGCTACGATATTCCAGGAGGGACTAAGCAACAAAAATCCCAGAAGGCCAAACAGGTAACATGAATAGCTCTTCAGCATCTCAGAGAAGTATATGATCTCTCCCACACAGCACTCAATGCAGTCAACTGCTGCCAGACTTACACTCAATCCTCTAATTTTGTACCTGAGTCACTTCCCAGTTTAGGAAATGACAGAAGTGGGCTAATAGTCAGTAAGCCAGCCAGCCAGTTCATCATCAATAAAGATGGCAGGGCTTATTAATCATAATCATTTAAGGCACCTTTTTCCTGGTTTAACAAGTGACTGTGGTGTTAAAGAGTTTGTTGCGTAGTATTGGAAAGATACAGGTAAGGTAAAACAAGGCTATACCTCAAGAGGGCACTGACACTTTACCTCTGAAGCTAACATTATATAGCTCCAAACAAATACAAGATTGAGAAGAATAAAGTACAGGATTACACTTCACCTGGAGAACACCAACTGATGTTTCACTCCTCAACAAAGCCAAGCACCTGGCCCCCAGGAAGGGGAGAGCCCACCCTCCGCCAACCCATTCTGTGGTCTCCTCGACCCTGCAGCCACTACACAGCGCCTCTGGATGGTGCTTTCCCGCCGTGTCTCCGCCTCTCCTGCCGAGCAACCAATTAGACCGAGGGTGGCGGGAGCGCGGCTTCTTCCCTCCCGCGCCCCTAGGAGAGTGCGAAGCCATTACGGCACCTTCAGGGCAGGCGAGGGCCGGTCTGGTTTGTGGACGTGCTGTCTCCTCGGGGAAGGTAAGCCCGCAGGCAGTAACCAAACCCGTCTTTCGTTGTTCATCTTTTCCTTGGCCTTATCTCGCTACCCTAGCAAAAGAGAGGGAAAAAAGTAAAAGAGGGGAAAAAAAAGCCTGAGTAAGCACAGGAGTAGGGTCAGCTGAGTGAGGCTGAGGAGGACTGGGAGGCGTGAGGAGGCTCAGTGAGGTGAGGGCGTGGCCTGCCGCTGCCGTGTGTCCCGGGTCTCTACCTGCTTCTCAGAGCATGGATTTCTGTTTGTAAAGCTCTTCTAGTTCTGTTTCTCCAGTGTAGTTGTTGGAAATTGACCCTGCTAAGCAGCACGGAGCAAAGGTGTTTAAATGGCAGTAGCTTTATTAAAGAATTATGTTGTTAAATAGTTTGTTGCTAAATAAGTAATGTTTTAATAGAGGGATTGTCTAAAACACTAAAGCTTCATGGGTTTTGCCCATGTGCAGATCCTTAGCCAGACTGTACCAAGCTGAGATCAAAGCAACCTGGTTACTGATTTTGTTGGGTGCGGAGGTCTGAGTGAGAATGAATACAGATGTGGCCATTTGCAGTGTGCCTCATGAAAAAGCAGCCCATCTCACAAAACATAGAGTTAGTCAAAAGAAACAACAGATGATATGCAGGTCTTGCAGGGTAACTTCTTTCTGCTGAGTGATGAAGGAAGCACAGGCACTCTTGATCTTAGAGGGATCTTCCGTGAGTGTCACATTTTATTGAGACAGTGGATTTAGGAGCTTGGAATCAAATTGATTAACTATTCCGTGTTGTGTTTGCTCAAGGGGCAGGAAGGAAACACTAAATTACACTCACTTGAAGTTACGTGCTAATGAATAATATAATTATACACTAGGGTATTAGAAGGTTTTTACATTAAGTCACTGATGTTTTTGTTGTCTCATAAGAATAGTCTATATTTAGATAAGCTAGAATTAATGTTGCCTCTTTAAAAGGCCTATATTCGTAACTGGGGTATAGAGAGTTAGTGTTAAGAAAATAAAATGTTTAAATTACCAAGGCAGGTGGTAGTAGTAAAAAGCCAAACCCTTCTACATTAGATGTCATGTATATCTTTTAAAGGCAGGAGTTCCTTAGCAGATGCTTGGAGACTTTTCCTTACAGCCCTGATCACAGCATGCAGAAAAGTTGGATGATTCTACATTTTCTGTATGGCAGTTCAGGGAACTGAGGAAAGCCAGCTTTCTAGTGTAGTAACTGTATGAACTGGCCAAGGCTGTAATTTCCATTCTACATTTGAACCTAAAAGTGTAAGCAACTACTGTACTGCTAAATTCAGATACCCTCAAAGACACTCCAGTAAAAGAACAACTTTTATTCCCGTCTTTGGGACAAGTAATTGTGCTGAAGGCAGAAGTTTGGCCTCAGTATTCCAGGTCAAAGTTGTGAAAGCTTTGAAATGTATGATCCAGTCTCATTTTGCACAGTAGTTTCTTTTAAGAAGTCATTCTTGGAATATGCGTTAAAGCTAAGTGATACCATCCTAGTTCACTTAAATAGCAAAAGCTATGTTCTTTTTTGCAATTGTATTAATTATCAGTTGGATTAATACTCTACTGTTGTCTTTTATTTCCCCTATGTCCCGTAAACTCAATTAATTTACATAGATTCAACCAATTTTGGTTACAGAAAAAGAAAGGAGCGAGGGATTGCTGCTTTTTCTTTTGGGCCATCTCATCTACTGTCACTAGCAACATTGTAGGCTGACATGAGTAAGGAACTAGCAAAAGGAAGAGCTGCTCAATTCTGGCTCAGAAAGACTAATATATAAATAAAAGAGGGGCTAAACCCAAAACCCACCCATAGACAGTGCCAGTAAATGTAATAGTAAGCATTGTCATTTAAAGTAGATTTATTTGGTAGGTTTACTCAGTCTGTTTTAGATTGCCTCTTCTCTTGGTCTTTCTCTGATAGAGATACATTGTCAGAAGTTCCAATACCCTTACTGGCTGCAGTGTTGGGTTTGAGCATATGAAACCAGATTTTTAAAAGCTCAGAGCCAGGTTTTCAAGTACTTGGCATCTATAACTGGGGACAGATTTTCAAAGAGGTTAGCACTGTCTGTTCTAAGCTCTTGTGAAGATTTGTCCATTTTGATTTTGTGCCTAACTGAACTGATCTGTTGAAAATCTGGTCCCTGTTGCTAAGCATGACATTCTTAGAAAGCTATAAGGGCAGTAATAACACATACAAACCCCCCAAAAGCTATACAGCAGCCCCCACTAAGTTCAATACCCCAAAGCTCCTACCTGGCACAGAGTAAGACAGGGTTGAGCTCTATGGCATCATCAGCAGCCAAATAATTTTCTAGGTTGAGACCCAGTTTAGCAGTGAAACATGTTTTGCTACCTCTATTCTGGCTGTGTGTTTATTTAAAGTATAAGCTTTTCTGAAAGGGAGGCTGCTAGTTAGGAGTCCAAAATGTCATATGTGTTTGGGAAAGTACAGGACTGAAATGTTTTAATTAAAATTTGCTCAAGTAACTACCTATAATATTGTGAGTTCTGAGATAACCACCTACTTCTAGAGTTGTTCTGCCTTCTGTCCTGGAGGCCAGGATAAACATTTTGATTCCCTTTCTATGTAATCAGTGGTGCAGTTTCTACTTAGTCTGATTTATCAGTGTTGCGTCCTGCACTAAGATAGTTGCAATACAAACAAAATTAATATTTTGTATTGGAAAAAAACTTATTTCAGTTGTTCTTCTTTTGTTGTTCTTTTTTTTTTTTTTTTTTTTTTTTTTTTTTTTTTTTTTTTTTTTGTACTGGCAGAGCTCTTACAGGGTAGTAATATTTATTCAAGTAGTCTTTCTGGCTAGTTACGTGATGACTTATTGCAGATTCTACTTATTGTAGAAGATTTTTAGTTCTGTTTTTGAATAATTACTTTAATTTTAAATTAATTTAGTTGTCCACTTGTGCAATATTTTGGTCTTGTCATTGGTCCCTTAAAAATCACTATGTCTGATTAGATATTGAATAGTTAAACAAATTTTACATGGTTGGAGATTAGCTTGCATTTATGAGAAGTACTTACTGTAATTATGTGAATTCTGTATGAGGATTTATTATTTTATTATCAGGACACAAACTATGAATATGCAAAGTTTTTGTAAATTGACTTGGAAGAGTTCCTGTGCCAAGTTAAGCCACAGAAAGATATTTTTCTTGAGCTTAGAGAGAGAGAGAGATTTTTTCCTTACTTAGCTTGCAGCCCCACAAACTCTGATGTCTTACTGGTGGGTAGAAACTGTGCAGGATATGCCTGTTTTGCCAAGTGGGAATGTAGTGCAAGATTCCTCAGAAAATTTTACTAGTTCTGCTTCCGTAGAAGCAGAAGAACAAATGTTGATCAACTTAATGTAGTAGAAAATGATTTGCTAGGAAGAAAGTAAATCATCTGTTTTAAATGCAAGAGATACTAACATTGCTGGTTTATAACAATTTAGTATGCCTTTGGACAAAACTTCTCATACATACACAATCTCCATCACTTGATGCCAACATGAACCCTGGGGAAATGAATAATTAATTGTTGCATCTGAAGAAACAGACCAATAATTTTCTGTAGACTTTTAAGACAAAAAAGAGAAGACAAAACAAATCAAAACAGAGCTGTATTTTTTACTCACATTGTACTACTTTTGTGCTGTGCTTTCACAGATTAAATATGAACTTTAATCCAGATTAAGCAGACTCTAATACTGTAATTCTTGTGTAGGAAGCATGGGATACCTGTCTATATGCAAGTGTTGCACTTACAGAATAGCTGTGTAAACCTCAGATAAACAAAATTTAAGACAATAACTCTCAGCAGTAAGAATCAGAAACATTCAAGTAAAGGTCATAAGGGAAAAGAGATGAACTGTTAAAAAGGTAACTGCTTTACTGACCTTTCACAAAATTGAACTGGAAACTTAGGACATCATTCTGTATTCAGTATTAGCTGAAGCAAATTCTAGGCTTTTAGAAAACTTAGGAAGTTAGGACAGTGTGGTGATTGTACAGATTGAAAGAATTTGCATGAGGAGAACTGCCCATAAACACTGTCACCAACTCTCTGAGCTCCAGGTACAGGTCCTTCCATTTTGCTTCAGAGCTTGTCTATGTGGTTGAATGGAGACAGTATGTTATTTGCAATGTAGCTATGATGATAGGACACTATTTTGTTTTGTTTATGTCAAGTGCAAGCAAGTCTAATATGAAAGATTTTGCTTGGGCTTTGGGAAATATTCTTGTATTCATTGTTAGCCCGGACACAGAGTTCTGGAGTTTCACTTATCCTTCTAATGTGGCATGCATGCATGCTAAAAACCCCATGTGCTTTGAAGCCAGAGACATGCAGGTTTTAAAATTATTGATATCAATTTCATGTAGCGGTTCATAAGATTTCATCTTGGTTTTGTTTTGGTATTTGGGTTTTGGTTTTGTTTTAATGTAGAACTTGAACACTAAAATTGCAACACATAGCCCGTAAGGACTCTCTAGATCAGTGAAAGCTATTTTCCCAGACACACCATTAGGTCACTATACTTTCTGTCTTTTATGCTATGTACACAGTGATAAATACATAAAATTAAGAAGGGGTATGTTTATAAATCTTTCTTCTTTCATGGCAAAGACTGAAGATGCTCAAAATTAAAAACAAAACAAAACCTACCACAGGAGGCTATAGAAATCTCACAGCAGGCACAAGCCTCATTTTGGATGAAGAATATATCATGTGCTTATAATGATATTCAGCTTTGCTTGTCTCACTTTTGGGGGAGGATCAGTTAGCTCTGTTTTACATGTGTATTCCTTGAATGTCCTTCCGCAAATGAAGATTTAATTTGATGAGGCTAATGTAGTCAATCTGATTCAGCTCACATTTCACTGACATTGTGAGCCCATTATGGCATTATTACTCTTCAATTAGAGACATGAAGGTTAGAAGTGGCCTAGTGATGAAAGGTACACACCCAGAGCAATGTAGCAAGCATTTTAAATGAGGCACAAGGAAGACAATTATCTACTACATTGATATCTATCGAAAGGACATTTTCTCTAAGTGGCTATTTTGAAAGAGTCCCCAAGAAGTGTTAGTACTAAACATTACTGTGCCATCATCCGTTCATCCAGGCTACATACTGGAATTTGTCTCAGATGCAGATACCTACATCTGTAGTTCTATGTGCTACCTAATACTTGTACTGAAACAAGGTCAAGCTGTTTGGTATAAGGATGTTTGTTCAGTATGTGAGAATAACATCTAAACTACACTTAGAAATAGAATCACAGAATGGTTTGGGTTGGAAAAAGATCTTAATTCCAACCCCGTGCCATGGGCAGGGACACCTCACACTAGACCATGTCACCCAAGGCTCTGTCCACCATGGCCTTGAACACTGCCAAAAAATGTCTAACATGAAAGTGTATTTTCTGCTTTAGCATTTAATATGCTTTCAGTTTTGAAAATCAAATACTTAATGTAAAATGATTTATTTGTGCTCCAGAAAACAAATATGTACTAGCATTAGTATAAAATCAGTGTAACTGTCTTCTGTTGTTTAAGATATTAGAAACTAACTTTGTGAGCCTTTCCAAAATGTCCATTCTCTCATGTGACTAGAATTTTGTGAGACTGACTGTTAGGGAATCTTACAGGATACCTTTGTTAGAGAAACTCTTGCTGCTGTAGGATCACTTCACTGAGGCTGTTCTGAATTGTGCACACTAAACTGAAAGGATTAGAGGAAGCAGAGGGATAATAACTGACAATAGGGGGCAGAGTCCATATAAATTACATGTGCATTATCAAATATTTCAGTACTGCTTCAGAAGTATGAGTATTTCCATTCTGAAGAAAAAACAGTCCAGCAGAGGACTGAGAAAATGTAATCAACCTGAGCAGCAAGGAAGTAACTTTTGTTGGTTCAGTAAAGAGTGAAATCTAAGAAAAATGGCTGAAGCGGAGGCAAAAGCTGTACTATATTTTATTTTTACTTTTTTTTTCAGAGGAGGTGTGCCAAACTTGAGGTGCTTCTGACAGATATCCAGTACACTAGGAATAGTAAGGCTGCTGACTGATAGAATTGCAAGTAATAGCAAGTTTCATTCAGCTACTCTTTTTGCCCTCTTTACTAATTTATCTGCAAATAGTCATATAAAGATTTCAAAGTTACCAGCTGCAGTGTGACATGCTGTGATACACTGTAGTACTTTGATGATGCAGATCCATGCTCAGTTTCAAGATCAGGTAAAGCAGTGCTGCTACACACAGTTTTTAGCTGTGTCAATTCCTTGGTTTAGTTGATGGTACAGGGCTACTTGAGGTGCCTGTGTCAGTTTGAAAATGCATACAGCAGGAAGGAAGAAGAGCAAAACCATCTTTTCTGGTGGCTGCACAGGTTCACACTGACTGAGTCAAAATTTCTATGAATGTATGAAAAATGGACTTGCACATAGTTCAGTTACTCCTTGTTGTTTGGAATGGTTTATTGAATTATTAAATGTCATCTTGCATTTAAATCTGTCCAATTTTCTGCTCTGGTTTGCTTTAAAACCAGAAAAAATCACTTAAGTGTTCTAGGTGCTATGGAGACAGTGCTGATGTCAGACATGTTTTCAGTGAGGGTCTGGAAAACGGAAACAGATGGCTACAGTTACTGTTAAACACCCTTTCTAGTTGGTGAATAACTTAGAGCCATGGAGCACGGAACAGAATTGCTGAGCTAGCAGTGGATGTGGTGGACTATTAGGAAGGTAACAGGGCTTAGGGGAGGCAGAGGTGGTTAGCTTACCTCCAGTGCTGTGTTAATGAAATGTAACTTTGTTGTGTCCGCACAGGGCTGAGCAACACCATACGGCTGCTTTAGCTTGAATTTATGCCAGCTCAGGTGTCTGTATTATTTGTGGACTTTGGCTGCATTACCCTGCATGTCTAACTCTGGCTTTTCTTCTGTCCTAGTATGAGATTAAGTATCTTTTTGGTACTTGGGTGGTCCTGACCTTTATTTTCTAAGTGACTTCTAAAGTCAGGGGGTTTTTCAAAATCTGAGGAGCCAGGGTTGAAGGATAGTATAGATGTAGCTTGAGTGCCACTGTTAATGAAATAAATGCTTGGTTTTTCTTAAGCATTGAACTCTTGGGCAATGTTAAATGCTCTTGCATCTAATAGCTTGTCACAGTATCTTGCACTGAACTGGAGCAAAACCAGAGATGCAATCATCAAAAAAGCTTTCAAAATCCTGGACTTCTCCCTCGTGCTGGGAAAAAAGTACCTTCTCTATGAACCTTGAATCCAATTTTTTCTAGTTAACAACAGTGCAGAACTCTGCTGCTAAGGTCATTTGCTTGGTTCTTGGGTTAGCCACCTTTCATGGTTTCCCTGTATGCCGCTTAAGCACACTTGTGATTGGATGTTTCCAGCTACTTCCAAACAAAGCTGATTAGTTGTGGTCTACTCTGCCTTATCTGTTACCTCACTTGCTGTTAGTTTTTATTCTGAACTACAAATGAGCAGTCAAAGTGTCTTGGTTGTTTATTTCTCAAGCTTTCTAACAAGCCTCTTTTGTTTTGCGTTCCCTTGCATTAAAAAGAAGCTGCCTCTAAATATCCCTTGAGGTCACCTTTCCCCCTCTCAAGTCCAGCCTTTTGAAACTCTCATTTGCTGTGATATCTATAAAGCTTTTACAGTGATTAAACAGTGCTTATGATCAAAATCGTCATTTTGCTTGTGCTTTCCACACACTCTCTGCTGTTGTCTAAAAATAAAATGAAAGATTCTGTAAGCTCTTCAGTGCAGAGATTGTCTCTTTGTACAAGTGTTTAACGCAGCAGGGCCCAGGAATCCTTGCAGGGGCTTATAATAACAGCTCAAGAGGGAAGAAAAAAAATGTTTCCAGGTATAAATTATTTTTTGATGGGAAGGTAAGTGTAAGGTGCCTTCAGGGATCATTTCTTCGTAATGAAATGTGCATTAATGCTAACAATATGCAATCACTTTTAATCAGGCTGACATGTCTACAATGCAAAGAACAAATTTTTTTTATTAATGGTATTTAGGGCACCAGTAGCATTTTCATGAACTAGAATGGGCTGTGTGACAAAATGATTCTGTGCTCAAAAGCTACAATTATTCTGTAAACTTCAAAAACCAGAATTTAAGATTAGAAGAGGCTGAGAATTTCTGCATTTGATTGGCTCAGGCTGAAAGCTGGTGAAGTGGTTTGCCTTTTATGCGTTCTGTCAGCTATAACAATGCTAACCAAGGAAAGTGTCATCTCCCTAGAGTCTCTTTTCAAACAAAAGTACTATAGGGCAATAATGAATCTCAAAAGAAATTAATGATTGGAAAAAGCAGTGTTTTACATATAAATGTTTCTAATGGAGCTATGAGCATCAGTCTTGTGCTCTATCACTTTGAAAAATACCATGTGAATCCATGTAGCTTTTAGGGATTCAAGACATGAAAGGTGTTATTTATTTTAATTTGTATTATGTTCCTTATAAAATATTAAATAATCCTTTGGCATCAAAGAGTACTATTAGGTCTTTAAGACTGTACAGAAATATTGCTTATAACTTCAGAATCTTAAGTTGCTGATGTATACCATAAGCCATGATCAGTAGAGGACAATTCCTACTGGTGTCTGAGATCTAAGTATGTACAGGTGTGTATATTAAAATTTGTAAGAAATACATACTTTACCAGTATTGCTGACCTGACTAAATTCTTAAAAACAAAGTCATACTTTACAGCTGCAAATGAGTGGCTTAGTTTTTTAAATGTTGTCTATTTTTTCTCTCCGTTTTATCTGTCACTCTCAGGGGCTATGGAGATTTCCAGCTCACCTTTTCAGCCTTAGGGTGTAGTCTTCCTGTGTATATTTTATTTTAAGAGAATTAATATTCATATAATTTTCTGGAACCTTAAAGGAAAAAAAAAAAAAGGTGCCCTGCCAATATCTTCAAGAGAACAAAGACAAAGGAACAGGTGTTCTGGCAGCAAGTTCAAAACAGAATAGTTTGAAGTATTTTCAAAGGGAAGGAAAACACACAGGTTACACTTCTGTGAGGGGTATTCAACTTACCTAGCTTTGTGCACTACAGTATAAACATTGTCTACACAGCATCTAAGCTAATCATCTCTACAACCTTTTGTTAGTGCGAAGACAAGCGCTTAAGTGTGCAGTACATGCCAGCTTTGTAAATCTGAGCAAAAATAGCTGCTATATAGGTATCAGAGCAATCTGTTACACCTTTAAAACTTCTTGGATATATTTGTAAGGGAGGAAGAGCACAATACATTTGCCTGTGTCTCATATCGCTTCAGCTAATGTTTAAACTACACATGTCTGTCCTGAGATTGTATAAAAATAGGTTTGCTTTGAATAGGCTTTATCCAAAAACTAATCATGTGTAACAGATTGCAGTTACTAACATATAGCATAGCGAAATGACTGTCACCTCTTCACAAAGAGACATGCTTATTCTATAAAATGTGCACAATTCTTTCATTTTTAAAAGTGGAGCATTTGGTTATTGACTGTCTGTATTTACCCATTCTTCTTGATGTCAGGTGCATGTTGATGTGTTGTATAGTTAATTCGAAGTCTTGTGGTAAAGGCAACAACTAATTAAAATTGGAACTAAAAGAAAATATGAAGAAACAACATGTCTAGTGAAAGAGAGCATTGTAGTGTTACTTAAAAACAAAAGCAGACACATAATTTCTTATGTAAATAATGAGAAAAGTTGCAGTTTCCAAACAGTTATTCTTGTTTGCTCAGGTGAACTATGATAGGAAGCATAAAAACCTAAAGAAATAAGTGGCTTTTAGTCCTTAAAGACTGTTAGGTTATGAATACTGAAGTTTTGTGGAATGATGGCAAGAAATAATCAGTTTGCCATTCCTGTGTCCTGCTTGTATGTCTGCAGTAAATGTCTTTCCATGGATTTCTTTAGCCTTAATGCAAAAGCGATACTTAGGGCTCTCAGATGGCTGTTGTCTCACAACAAAGCACATTTATTTTTGCAGTAGATTAACAACCATGGGCACCCTTTATTTGTTAGAGTCACTTCTCTAACAAGTAGATCTTAAGCCTGTTATGTGAAGAATATCCAGAGATAGTGAAACCTGATGACTGAGTTTCATACTTTTATTTTCAATTTACATGATGTTAAGATATTTATCTAAAAATACTTATTTAATAGATGCTCTGTATTTCCTCCTTGATGATTATGGAGAAAGTAAAATAACTTCTTATACAACTCAAGTTGGATAAGCGCTGAAAGTGTTAAATGCCTCCTTGGAACTTCAAACACTTTTTTAGTAATTTAGCTAACATTAGTGTGGCCCAAAAGAGGACATACTGAAGGGTAAGAGAAACTCTACATTCTGTGTCAGATAGGATGAAGGGAAAATAGCCTGTAAAGGGTATACACATGTAATTTGAGTTACAGAGAAGTACATAGATTGGCAAAGCAGCAGCATCCCATTGATATTAATGTGATGCTGAGATGCTGATTTTGACTGTTTTGATTCAAAGACTAGGATTTCCAACTGTAAATGTTGTCGGGTTTTTTTGGTTTTTTTTGTTTTTTCCAAAAAATCGAGAAGGAAGATTGTATGGTTTTGCAGTTTGTTCTCTCGTTTCAGAGGTGTGGGAGATTTGCGCTTTTTGTATAAGTGTGTGAGAGACTGATTTATGCATACTTATATGGATTATGCATATGCAACTAGATACATAACAGATGTGACTTTTTTTTGTTTTCGGGTGTGGCTTTGTTGCTATTTCTGCCCCCCCCACCATTCCAAAATACCTGTTCATGTAAATTGCATAGAAATTGCTGAGAATAGATGTACTTGTATGTGTGTACATGTATATATGTCAGTGGATTGGTCATATCGCACAATTCTTATTTGGATATTTATGTGTAGTCGTTGTGTAAAAGTTGCTGTCAGTTGCACTAGAGTTAGGTCCCAGTTTTCCTTCACATAAAGGAACTGAAGACCCAGTGTTTATTCTGTCTGTCTTCAAAAATTAAAATGAATTGTTCTTAGTTAAAGATTTAGGAATCTTAGGTTGAGAAAATGCAGTCATTCTGAACACAGACTTTTCTGTACCTTCCAGTCCAGGCTTCTGAGAACTTTGGAATGAAGTGTTTGCTTTCTTATTTTACTTACTGCTTCTTAGTGAGAGCTGCTGGTTGACACACTTTTTCAGTCTAGTATGATTTTGGGTGGTTTTGGGGGTACTTTGTTGGGGGTTTTTTTGTGTTTTGTTGGTTGTATTGTTTGAGTTTTTTCGGGCTTGTTTTGGGAGGGGGTGTTCACTCTAGAAGAGCTGTAAGTAGCTACTGTAAGTAGGTAAATGTCTTCCAGATGTATGTATAGATTGTGGGTGTCCTGGAACACACAACACATAAAAATGAGTTATATTTGAACACCAGCTGAATGAAGATACATACCAAATTTTTGAAATAAACTGCATCAACATAGCTTCAGGTAAGTTAAAAAGTGTTCTAATTTCTGTCATTGCCGCATCACAAAACAAGTACTGTCATATCAACTGCAATGAAGTAGTATGTTTCCAGTCTCTTTGGTTTGAATCTGCATAACATTCATGCCCATGTCCTGTACTACTGTTCCTGAGTGTAATGAATTCTGCCTTTAACACTGCAGGGAAGGCAAGTTCAGAAGATAGTTACAGTCTATGTATTTTATATACATAGAATTATTCAGTGAGGTATGATTATGCTTGAATAACATGTCAGGTATATGGTATGACTCAGAAGCTACTTCAGCATTGGTTTAAAACGAACAACAAGGTGTAATCTAGCTCAGATACTGGACTTGAGCTTAAAATTCCAAAATCATGACTCTACTATTACAGTGTATTGTGAAAATGTGCTCTGAGACATGGTCATCCATCACTATGAGTCTGTGATCCCATAATAATAAGTACAGAGATTAATGTTATATTACAGCAAGGTAGCTTTTACAATTATGTATGTCATGAGAGAGGGAGCAGGGGGATTATAAAGCCTCCGTTTCTCTATAATTAATATGGAACTCAAATGACCTAAAAATGAAGAACATTATCATCCTAGAAAAATTATCTGTCTTACGTTTCATTCTTCCTTCCCATCAAGGTTTGTTAATGAAGAAAATCCTATCCAGTGCTATTCTGTACAAAATTATATTCAGCAAGAACAGAGAATTCTCATTATGTTATTTATGATATTTAACCCTACCAACAACCATACAGAACAATCTTATCTCTGCAGTGAAATGTATGTTCTTTACACTATATGGTTCTTTCACTGTGGTTCATAATAGTGAGATAAAGTCTGTAAATAGCTGTTGTTGGTTCTTTGTATTCTGCTCCTGAGAAATCACTTGCAAGACGGAAAGAATAGTGCTATGTCTGCTTGATTCTGCTTTCTGTCCTGCTCTTGCCCTCTCCAAAATTTATTTTGAGAAAGATACAGATTCACAAGCATGATCTGGTATAATAGATGATTACTCCACAGGTCAATACTGTTTTCCTTAGTAATTTGCATTAAAGAATGGTGGGAAGGTTGTATTGTCATCTCTTCATTCCCTCAAATTGATTACAGTAAAAGCAGATTTGTCCTGAGAACTGGGAGGAGTAAGCTAAGTCAAGTCTACCCATAGTGATCAGAGACATTCTATTGTCTTGTCTGCTTCTAATCAGTTCTTGCTGTGATTGAGAAACGGAGACACTGATTGAATGGTGTAGCCTTAACAATGTGGTAATTGTTACTTAAAGCTACAAGATGGAATTATGTATTTGATTGTGTTTGATTTGGACAGTAACAGAATCATCAATTTCTTAAGATGTAGTAAGATGACTAATTGCCTGCCACACATTCTGCAGCTGTCTCCTGAAATGTTAGAAGATCAATATGTCTGTAAGGTCAAGGAATGGGGCAGCTGAAAAAATGTATGGAATGGAAAGGAAGATAAATAGCTACCTAACATCACAGCTTGTCAGGAACACAGACTAATGCAGCTAATCTGTATAAACTATTATATCTAGCAACTAGTGGTGAGGGAAAAGCCATGCTCCTGAAACCTGGGAGTAACTGGAAATTCACCTAGTTGCAGGTTCATTTTGAATGGTACTTGAGAATGTAGGCATGTTGCGGTCAGGTTGAAGGCAAATATTAAGCTTTTTATGACTTCTGGAAGCTGTTTAAAGCCCTTTAAAGGGTTGGGATGGAAGAAGAAACAGAAAATAAAGTGAATACTTAAAATGCTTTACTAGCTAAAAATACTCCATACATAGGTAACTATAAGAAAAGAAAATATGCGTGATGTTATCTCATCAGATTGAATCATGAATAAAATGTTAAATATTGTCATGAAAGACCTTTAATATTTATAGCTAGTATTTACCTATCCAAAGAAAAAACAATTATTAAGTTCTGACAGAAAAAAACCTTAGTTTTCCATAGAGTGTCTTTTTCTTTTTTTTTCTTTTTTTTTTTTTCTTTCCCTTTTTCTTTTGCATTGGACTATTGTCTGTAGGCTTGTTCATGCTAGAAAACAGTGTCTACACCTACTGGATGACTCAGTGGGTACCTTGCTGATATAGCTAACCTTTAGGAGGTGGGCACCGTGGTAGTAATGCTCCTAACCTCTGTTGCATGGCATTTGTTCAGTAAATGTGCTGATCTCTTCCCATAAAGTATTGTCATTGTCCAGTATAATAGAAATGTGATTCAGGGAACAGTCCTAAACTTACTGAAGTTGGTGGGTATTTTGTCCATCTGCTAATTTGCACTCGGAGTGACTCTTCTAGTGTCCCATTTTGTAAAACAATTAAACATTCTTGAGCTGTCTTCAAGCTTGTTGCCTTCCCCCATTGAACTGTTGTCAGGAAAAAAAAAACCAAATGTCTGTTTCTCATTGACAGAATTAATAAAATAGAATGCTGACAGGATACAGAACAATCATAATTTCAGAACTACTGTTATGATTCATTCTTCCCCAGAAGTGGAAGAGACAAGAACAAGTAGAGGGTTGTTGCAGGATATCAAGGTGAATTCCTTTAAGAAAAGCTGTCAATTTGTTAATTATATCTCAAGTTTATATCAGAAGTCTAATGGAAATATATCTAGTTTTTGTTAACTATTCTCTCACTTTAAGGAGAAAAAGTTTGATATGACATTGCCAGATTGATATTAGTGTTACCTGTTTCAGTTCAGAGACTTGTTTACTTGATCACCCACCTGCTCTTAAACTTAACTGAAAACTGCAAAGGTGTGTTAAATTCTGTGGATGTACTTGCAGGATTTATGGTATGTTAGGTTTTAAGACTTTACAGGATGGTTTTGGATTGAGCAAATTTTGTAGCTGCCTTGAGATACTAATTGCATCCATAGAAACTGAGAGTGCTAGTTAACTGAAGAGCTCCTTCTTCCCATTTCTACAAGTAAAATGCAAAATTTCTGCATGATTACTGCCATCTTTCATAAAATCTGTGCTGTTTGTTTGTGGGATGAGCTGAGTGGTTTTGACCATTACATATAAGCTCCGAAGTACTTCAAATCTTTTAGGCATAACAAATAACTGCAAGTGTAGACTTGATTTCTGGACAGCCTCTCTGAATCAACTCATATAATTGGAGTCTGAACAATATAAGGAGTGCATATATATAATGTTATGCAATAATATAGTAAGAAATAATATTATGCAACATGGTACATAACTTGGTCTGCTTAAACAAAAGGGAATTAACTTGAGAAATATAGAGGGACCACTTTCCCACGCCTTTTAGTTGTATATTCAGCTGATCATTGCTTTATTCTGGAAGGGGCATGGCTTCACAAAAGATCCACAAAATGAGAATAATAAATGTAATGGTAGGGACAGGAATGCCTCCATTACAGAGATGGTGCTGCTTCTGTCCAGTGCTTGCAAGTCAGTCTCCACCTTTTTGTGACTTGAGTCACGAAATGCTTCTGGGAGAGGATAGAGTCTGTAATTCCAAACTGCTTTCAGTCTCTTCCTTTCTAGTTACATGCCAGTTTCAGCTGGTAGATTAGTCCTGGGAAAGTGCACTTAAATTATGGTGGTGGTTTCTTTTTCCCCACAATTATGTAATTCTATCATTTGTATTTTAGACATGGTTTTCTTTTCATTAATTTTTGATATATATTAGAATTCAGAGAGACTGAGTGGGGAAATTTAGGACATTTTTGTGTGCTAAGTATAATACTTTAGTATGATTGTTTATAAGAGGAGGAAAGAAGATCTGCAGTCTAAAATGAATTTCATATGGAAAACTACATTTGAAGTTGCAAGTAACAGAGATATTTAAGGTTCCGTTCATGGAAAATATAGTACACCTTCCACTACTTAGTTTTATCTGTATAACACATAGTCTCACTTGGTCTCTGTTGGGGTGGAACAATTTCTCCTAAAGTATACAAAGCTTAATATTTGTCTGGCACACATCCTAGGGAAGTGCCAGAAGCTTGAAATTTCTCCTGTTTCTTGCTTTGTTTGTATGAGGGATCATATAGCACATGCTATACAGGCATTTTTGTGTGTGATGTATACCTGCAGACATTCTTTGTCATAGTGTTTCTGTACCTTCTTCAATCTAAAGTGATCTTGCTGATTGCAGGAAAGAAAAAAAATAAAAGCCATGAGTCATGTTACTTTCATGAAAGAAAAATCTGTATGTGCTATTCTGCAATCTGATCACAAAGGCTTCTCTTTACTAAAAACCAGGACTAATGCTTCAATATTTGGTATATCTTCATTTTTCCCACCCATTTTATCGTGTTTATGAATGTGTATGTTGCAGGGCAAATGTTTCTATAATCAAGTTTTGTGATCCTTTCATGGACCACAGCCTGTTCTTATAGGTTGCAGCTAGCAAATGGGTCACAACAGGGAAAACCTAATCATAGGCCTCTAACTTGAATTTCTCTGGTTGGTAATTGGTTAGAAGCTAGTCTGGTAGTAAACTTGAGCAGGAACTGCATAATTTTCTTCAATGGTTTCTTCTGAGGAGCAGGCCAAGAACTGAGCACTGAGGGCATTAACAACAGCAGCAGCAGCAGCTGCATCTATTAAAACTGATGGAAGTTATTTGCTGCTCCCTTCATTGGGGAAGAGAGTCTTTTTCATTGGGAAAAAGAGTGTGGCTAATAACTTCTGATAATAACTTTTTAGCTTGTAATGACAGGATGCATGTAGATACTTAGTTTTAAAAATTAATCAAAAATTGAAGTTAAAGAGAATGGAGAGTGTGCTCAGTTCCTCTCAGGCAGCTGATGCTCTATTTCTTTGCTGTTTCCTTTCCCCTTTGCCTCTGGGTTTAAAATGCTTCAGGGAAGGTTCAGCGTCTTGGTAGTGTTCCAGCCAGTAGGCTGAGGTAGTTGCTGCACTGAAGCAATTCCTTAGCTGTAGTTTCTAAGTCCAAGGTTCAGGGTTGGTGGATTCTCTTATTTTACTCTGTTAGGTGGAAGCTTGTTTTTCAGTCTTAGGAGACACAGGAAGGATTTTACCTATATGGTAAAGGTGTTTTCATTATGTAATTTCTTTTGTAACTCTTTTCAATCTAGATGAAATGTAAGCACTTCTCAGAATTGGCTGTCATCTAAAAAAATAGTATAAAAGGCATTTTGTTATTTTAACCATAACATACAGTTGTATTATTTCAGACACATATGAACCAGTTTAAAATAGAACACTAATAAGTGCTTTCCCTTAAATCTATTGATATTGCCCGATAGTTATGTGTGAATTCTTAAATTTTTTAAGGAGAAAAAAAAATCTTTCATGCTTTCATTGTTAAATAAATGTTTAGTAATGTTCATTTCTTTGACTCAAAGTTGGCTCTTTTTATCAAAGATTTGCTGACTTTGTATTTGAAAAGGCCATTGTTTGCCTCTGAAAGGTATTTAATAGAGCTTTATCAGGCAACTAAATTTGAACAGCCAGAAATGTTTGAATATAAACTTTGCTCATCCTTACTCTGGATTGCTTAAATTTTAATCTTGCGAACTGCAGCAAGAAATTTGAAGATGTAACCCCTCTCCCTCTTCTGCCCTTTAATTTATTCCCTACTAGTAAAATCTTATTATGATCCTACTGAGTCTCTATCAGCATCATTATTATTTGTGTACTATGCACATCAAAATTTACTTCTGCATCTATTTTAGGCAATCTAATTTCTTTCGACCCGCAGGGAGAAAAAAGTTATATGCTTAGATATTTTACATACAGACTGTTCTAAAAATGTTTCAAATATTAGATTGTTAGGGTTCTTGTATTAACTTTTATATGATGAAATTGATGTTTATGTATTCTTCAGTAATTTTGAGTTATGGAAATTATTTCTGATTAAGAAAAAATTGTCTTATGCAGAAAAGAGAGGACTGAAAGGAAGCTTGAAACATCAAGTACTAACCTTACATCTTGTTTAGGCATGGGGGTTTTTACTGTGTTTCATGGGGTCTTCATGTAACAGTGCATGAAGAACCAGGCCTAGGAAACAGGCTGTTACCTGGGTATTTTTTCCTGAAGAAATTGTACTTTTGTTTTATTCATAAATTTGAAAAAAAAAAAAAAAATATGGGTAAGCACTTTTCTTGATGGCCCTAACAGTTTAAAGGAAGAGGAGCAAACGCCCGAGTTCTGTGCATGTTCCCCATAGCTTAGGGAACAGAAATATTGTAGTCATTTCATTGTGAACTGTGGTGAAAGTAATTAGCTCAGCCCATAGAGGGTTTTCTGAATCAACCTAGATCATGTGGATCCAGCTCAGATTTCTTTCTCTGCACTGTGCTCCTCATACTGACGTTTGCTTCTACCCATGTTAGCTCAAAGAGTGTTTGTATGCATGGGCTAAGTACACTTACGTTTGTCCTTGTTCTCATTAATGAAAGGACTTGAGACTTAATAAAACCCTGAAAACTTGGTCTGGTGTCAGAGCTGAACCTGTGTTGGGCCAGAGGTTGGACTACAGGCCTCTTGAGGTCCTTTCCAGGCTGAATTTGCCATGATTCTATGAGTATGGAGAGACCAAAAAGGACTTTGACATTCTAATTCTGATGTGCAGTGAAACCTGTTTGGGGAACAATTCCTTCATTAATATGAAAATAAGCTAAGCTTTTATAACTGAATAATTCCTAGGTGACTTATGCAAAGTAAAAAGATTACTTAATTCAGGCACATACATCATTTCCTGAACAGAGTTGGTGTTGAACAATCTTGATGTTCAACTGAAATGAAAGTGATTGTGAATTATCAAATTCTGAGAACAGCCAGCTGTAATGTGACTCATCCGTATGCTACAGTTGTTGTTTTATGGTAGTAGTTTGACACAAGTACAGTAAAATCTGAGTTCCCATCCATTAAAATGATGATGTGATAACTATTTACTACTAGTCCAGGTTGTTGGCAGCTGTAATAACACCAACTAATAAGAAGACTGCATAGTATATGTGTCACTGAATAAATGAAATTTATTGTTATATAGTAAGGTAAACTTAATATGCAGGGAATTTGTACGCCGTAAAGCAAAATGTATAATTACAGTTGTTTCAATGTCATTAATATCCATGTAGCATAAAAGTGGAATTGTATAGCTAATTGTGTATGTGAAATATAGATCCAAAGTAGGTCAATTGGTCGAAATATTTGGCTGTTCACCTGGCTGACCAGATACTTGGTAGCTGTATCTTCTCAGCCTTTGCTGGGAAAGTTGAGAAAAGTAGCAGTTAGCATTTCTCCCTAAATCCAGGTCCTCACCCGAGCCCCAGGTATTGAAATCAAATTAAATAGGGAGTGGGAAAAGCACAGACAGAATCAGTTTGAGAGTGAGCTGGATATGAATACACTATACTTAGCCAGGAGCACTTCCTGAGGGTGGTTTCATGATACACCTTAGCCAGGAGCACTTCCTGAGGGTGGTTTCATGATACACTTTAGCCAAGCTAATGTCACATTGTTGCTGTCTGTGCAGGCTTGCCATCCCTCTGTACTGGTCTGACTCACCATTAGCACCAGCACAAAGTAGATGTCAGGAATGCAATATATGGAGAGGAGACTGCCTTATCAACTGTGGCACTGAGTTGTTCCTTTGCAGAAGTTCATATAATTCTGTAGGTTTGAGGGAAGGTGGGACCTCGGCTGGTACCCCATTTCTACCCATAAGCCAGGTGCCATGGTAGTGTGCTGAATAGTAGCAGAGAATGGGTTTAGTCCATTTACTTCCGGGTTATTTGCCCTGCATGTTCCTTCTGTGCCAAATACTACTGTGAATTTAAAAATCCAGCATGAATTTTTCCCAGTAACTTTCCCCTTTTACCATGTCAAGGCAAGTGCTACAGGGTAAGAGTGTTAGGGTCTTTGTGTCCTTTCTGTATTCCAGGTAAATAATCTTTATTTGTTTTTCTCCCCCAGGAGGCTGAAACCTTTGTGTAAATAAAATACATGATTATGCAAACTCTGAATCATCATTAATTCCTACTGAAGAATATTGTAGACAATGGAAATACACCTTCCCAATGATTCTTTTCTACATAACCTTTGATGTCAAAAACCAAAAAAAAATCCATTTTCTTGGTTATTTTCTGAAGAAGAAAAGTCTGAAATTCAAAATGCGATTATTTAAAATTAATCCAATGACTTAGAACCAAAATTAAGATGGAGGGGGCAGACACTCAATTGAAATTTTCCACTTTTGGAGGAGATATTTCAGGATTTTAGAACTTTAACTGACCTGACACAATAATTTCATACAGAGCTTTTCACGGGAGCTCACAGAAGATAGAATATTGCATGTTTTAAACTTCTTTTAAAATCTAAACCCAAATGTATATTCAGATGTAGCCATGATAAAGGTGAGATCAGTATCACAGTACTGAACCCTGACAAAATCTTGGTTCTGGAGACCTTAGTAGTAGTTGGATCTTTTAGAGACTAGTAATTTTGACCAGTGTTGTACAAAGAAACATAAGAAGGCAGTGTCTGCTGCAGAATAAGTTTGTCTCGTCCTTTTAGGTTGGCAAGAACATGCGGCATGGCAGAGGGATGGAGAAGGGAAAAATGGCCTGTTGAAATCTGAGAGGGTATAAACAATAGCTCACGGCAGAACCAGAGTCTTCTAAACATTAGTCTAGGGATGTAACCAAGCATTTCTGTCTGAGTAATTGTAAAACTTGACAAAGGGAGGGGAAAACAGATCTGTTCTTTCCTACAGGCTTTACACTGCGTGTTTTAGCTCTCCTGTCACTTAGTGGAGAATTCTCTCATCTTCCTTTGTGTTTTTTATTGTGTAGACTGTCTTTTGAGTCCTATAGTGTCGTGAGGTTGTTTTGGAGGAAGGGTATGTGTTTTGCTTTCTTTGGGAAATGCTGTGTTTTTACAAACTAATAACTTCTTGGATTTAATTTCTCTCACAGTTTGCTTTATTCTGTATTGGGTACGTTTTTGTCCTTGTTTTCTCCTTGGTGTGTGTCCCCCCCACCCCGGCTCCATTTTCTTTTTTTTCCTCATAGTTTCTGTCTAGGGCCAGAATAATTCCTGATAACTGAATTCCTGGATAATGATAATATAAGGATGTACAAAAAACAGGGTGTGTCCCAAAGTTGGGACTTTATTGCTCTCTACAACTACCTGTAGTGAGGTGAGGGTCTGTCTCTTCTCCCAAGTAACAAGCAATAGAACAAGAGGAAGCGGCCTCAAGCTTTGCCAGGGAAGGTTTAGATTGGATATTAGGAAAGATTTCTTCACAGAGAGGGTAATCAGGTACTGGAACAGGCTGCCCAGGGCAGTGGTAGAAGCCAAAACCTGATTTTTTAGATCAGCAGCTGTACCCAATCAGGCAGGCGGAAAAGAAAGAATGGGACTAGAGGCAGACCTTGGACTGAATAGAGTGCTTAGAAATTGCCTAGAGACTGTTTGCCCAGTGGGAAGAGGTTGCATAATGGGAATCAGTCTCTGGATAAGTCTGATCCCTTCTGAAATAAAACCTGGAAAGGAAATCTATCCATAATACGAAGGGCTTTGATAATGCTTTTAGGGCTACAGTGACATACAGCTCCTACTGCTTGCTTTATTGATGTGAAAGGGGTAGAAATTTGAAACCTGTTTCCTGAAGAAAGGAAATCCAGAGAAAGACGAGAACGTAGGAAGTTGAAAACCATTTCTAGATACTTTTGTAAACAACATAATACCACTTAGCTTGCTTATTTCTTTTATATTTTGGGGGGAGATTACTACTAGGTTGCTTTCTTTTTCTGTTAAAGTTTTCCAGTGATCTTCACAATCGGGTCACAATTTTAAAGGATTTTTTGTGTATGGAAACCATAACATTTGTGTATAATACAGGGGTTTTTTTAAATCTTACAAGAATTTACAGACCTTGTGGGCTCAAGTAAAATAATAATCTCAGCCATGCTCATAGTCAAACTGTAAAACTGTACTTGCAGGTGTTGCTTGAATAAAGCCAAATGTAATTGCTAGAGAAGTCAGCAGG